>NW_027203485.1:0-74761 GCF_024711535.1 Dipodomys merriami
ATGAAATTACATAGCATGCCACTTGTTAAGAATTTTTTTACACAGCATTTAAGTCCCTCCAGACCCACTTATATTTTATTAAGACTTTTTTTTATTGTTTCTGAATAGTCCATGCTATAAATGTACTTTGGGACTATCACAGAAATAAGATGATTCAGAAAGCTTATGTATAGGTGTTTATGGGAACCAAAGCTTTCTCTTGGGCTACTCAGTTTAGTTTTAAATGTTACTGTTCGGCTGGGAATGTGCCTTTGCAGTAGAAAGATTGCCTAGCATGCATGAAGCCCTCGGTTTGATTCCTCAGTACCACATGCACAGAAACTGGCACTGTGGGTCAAGTGGTAGAGTGCTAGACTTGAGCAAAAAAGCTCAGGGATAGTGCTGTGGCACTGAGCTCAATCCACAGGACTGTCTCAAAACAAGGTATTGTTCTATTCTTTTCCCAAGTAAACTATCTCTTCATTTTCCTAGTGGCAATGTATGAATAATCAAGTTCCCCTGAATTCTGATCAACCTTGTGTTGTCACTATTTTGATTGAACCATTCAAATAGGTATGTAGTGGTACCTCACTGAGCCTTTTAAATTGCATTCCTCTAACAGCTGGGACCAAGGCATCCTTTTATGTGCTTATTTGCTGAGTGTATATTCTTCAGTGAAACATTTATTTGTATCTTTTTGTCATTATCCAATCATTCTGGTTTGGTTTTTATCATTATGTACTACAGAGACTTGAGAACACTGTTTATTGGAGATTTAATTCCTCTACTATATGGCTTGCAAATATTTCATGCTAGTTTATAGTTTATATTTTTCCTGTCTTCCTAGAGTCTTTCCCTGAGCAAGTTTTTCATTGTGAGGAGGTTCATTATCTATTTCCCCTTTTACTGACTATCCTTTAAAATCTTTAATAATCACTTCCTACTAAAATTCTTCCAGAGATTTAATCTATCAAAAAACATTTCTGTCAGAACAGTTTTTTAGGGTTTTGTTTCCTATTTGTAGTGGTGGCCCTAGGGAATAAAAGATGTCCCTAATCCTTTTGCTTTTGTTTTTTAGATAGGGTTTCCCAAATTTGTCTAGGCAAGCCTCAGACCATGAATTTCTTACCTCTGTCTCTCAAGTACCTGAGATTACAGGCATACACTACCATGCTTGCTATCTCTGAAACACTAACTTTTTGTTTGGTCTGCTCTTAAACCTTAATCCTCCTATCTCCTTCTCTGGAGTGTCTAGGATTATAAATATAAAACACTATTCTGGGCCTTTTGCTATTTTTAAAAATATTCATCATAAATATACCAAAATTCTGTTAGTATTGGAACATTTGATGTGACAAAAGAGATGACGATTGACTTATATTTTATATTTACTTTTTTTTTTTACAGTGCTAGCGATAGAACTTAGGACCCCACACATACCAGGGAAGAGCTCCACCATTTGGCTATATCCATTGAATTCCTAGTTTAACATTTATTTTTGCCAGTCCTGGAACTGGAACTCAAGGCCTAGGCACTGTCCTGGAGCTTTTTTTGCTCAAGGCTCGCACTCTAACCCTTGAGAGACAGCCTCACTTCTGGATTTTTCTGTGTATGTGGTATTGAGGAACTGAACAATGGGCTTCATGCATGGTAGGCAAGCACTATCACTAAACCACATTCCCTGCACCTCAGGTCAACTTTTAAGCAGCAATTCAATTACCCAATCTAATTCCTTCCAGAAGAAGAGGAGAATCAAATAGCATGAGAGAATAAATGTATTTCCTCCCCTTTCCTTCACCCTCTTCTCTTGTGCTCTCTCTCTTTCTCTTTCACCCTCCTTCACCCATACACACAGGGACGTATAAACCTATTTTATAGAGAGATGGACTACATGTAGGAAAGAGCCAATATGTGTTTCAAACAGATTTTATAAACATATTAACAACTAAGGCAGAAAGACCAGCACACTACTATAATTAAGATACATACCAAAAATGCTAACAGAAAGGAAAACACCCATTGGAATCAGGAGACATGATTCATACACAAAGAACCAAACACATGTCTAGAGCTTGGAGTGTCAAACCTAGCCTAGAGATATTTTTAATTTATCTATATAGTGCCTAAACTTTTAAATGAGTTCCATGTTTAAAAACCAGTCTTCATACAAAAGTGCAAGTGTCCAATTTCCCTTGAAAACTGAAAGATCTAGCAACAAAGGCTCTATAGTCACTGTTTAATAACTACTTCATGCCAAATAGCTACTGGTCCTTTTAGGCAATGCTCCTGCACCTCAAAATTGGCACTCGCATTCAATTCAATAATTTATGTTATCCTGATTAGCCCCATAGTTATCTGCAAATGCCTGCCATGAGACGTACATCAGACTGTGACAGGTGAAAATGCCAGAGAGAGTGTTCAAGGGTATAAAAACAATCCATGAGAAACCTCAAAGGTATACATGATACTAGTTGCCTGGAGCCATTAAAATACCGGGGAGAAAAAGAATCACGAGGCATGAAATCAGAAGGCAACTTTAAGATACCTTGGAGCTAAGCTGTATGAATACGTGTGTGTGTGTGTGTGTGTGTGTGTGTGTGTGTGTGTGTGTTTGTGTGTTGGATACTATGTGTAATGCATGCACTATATGTAATACATACAAAATATATCATTGTAGAAATGTAATTCATTTAACTTCATATGAGATTAGGACATACTCTGAAACAGGAAACAATGGTAATCTCTGTACTTTGGTCATCACCACCTAAATTTGAATCTACATGAATAAAAATCATTTAGAGGGGCTCGCAAGGTGGCTCAGTGGTACAGTACTTGCCTTGCATGCATGAGGCCCTGGGTTCAATTCCTCAGTACCACGTAAGCAGAAAAAGCCGGAAGTGGCACTGTGGTTCAAGTGGTAGAGTGCTAGACCTACGCTGAAGACTTGAGGGACAGCACCCAAGCCCAGAGTTCAGGCCCCAGAACCGACCAAAAAAGAAAATAAAACATCATCTAGAATGTGTTAGGATGGAAGACAAAGAGTTTATATTATTTATACTGTTAATATTATTAGTAGAAGGAATGTAGATACTCTACTCTCAATAAATCCATCATCTCTCAGCAAACATAAATAAATAACAGGTAGATGAAAGTAAAATTGCATTATTTAATGGTTTCCTAAGTTTTCTGGGTATTTTATGATGGATTGGAAAAGAGAAATATGCCAGTAAATTAAGAAAAAATCAGCCAAAGGGATTCATATTTTTAAGGAACCAAAATGCATATGCTTGTGTCTCTCATTTCTATCATCAGGCTGCCTTTTCCCTCCTTTACCCTTCTCAGCATTCAAGGCTTACCAGCACCTTGCTCCTGCCGACCTCAACTTAGGGAGTACCATGCACCCAGCCAGCACATAGCCACTGCAGATGCCTACAAAGTGTGTTCCCAATGCCTGGGAAATACTTCCCCCTGTGGGGTGGGTCTGGCCAGGTATACTTCTGGGTCCGGGTTCTTCTTTGGTCTGAAGTGGCTGGGCTCTGGTTCATTGAGTTTGGGCACCAACCGGGTGGTTTAAAGTTTGGCTGACCATAGTCACTGGAGTGATGTCAGCTGGGAAAAGGAGATTGGGGGTGTCCATCTGCATTTGTGTTTTGGAAGATGTGACTCTCCAACAGGTACTGAGCGCTAAGTACCCTCACAACTATCCCGAGATCAGGGATTACCCAAGCCACTGCGTTGGCAAGCCCAAATGGACAGAATAGGGCTGTCCAGGCCAGTAGCAAAGTGTTTGCAAGGACGTTTAGTTATATGAATTGGGCAGGAGAAGGTGAAGGAGGACTCACTAGCAAACGCAAAGGCCTTAACAAATTTTAGTAATCCAAGAAAAGAAAAAGAAAAAATGCTGCAAAAAAATAGGTAAAGGGGATTGTAATGTGGCTTAGTGGTAGAGTGCTTGCCTGACATGCATGAAGCCCTGGGTTCGATCCCTCAGTACCACATACACAGAAAAAGCCAGAAGTGATGCTGTGGCTCAAATGGTAGAGCACTAACCTTGAGCAAAAGAACCACAGGGACAGTGCCCAGACACTGAGTTTAAGCCCTAGGACTGGCACAAAAAAATGAGGGGGAGGAGGTTTGCAAAAAGATAAATAAGAGGAGGCCTGAACACCATGGCTCGTCCAGCTTATGAGATGGGATAAAGTTGTTGTTTTCTCTCTCTCTCTCTCTCTCTCTCTCTCTCTCTCTCTCTCTCTCTCTCTCTCTCTCTCTCTCTCTCTCTCTCTCTCTCTCTCTCTCTCTGTGTGTGTGTGTGGTTAATTGGAGATTAATCTCAGATTTTCTGGCCCAAGCTCATCTCGAACTATGATCCCAAAACATTAGACTCCTGATTAGCTAGGATTACAGGCATTAGCCACCTATGCCCAGCTCAGGATAGTTTTAACTCTTAATATGGAACTTAATGGGAAAAGGCAGTAGGTTTCTAAGCAGACGAGTAAGATGCTTTTATTTGTGGTTTTTAAGATGAGCCCCCCTTCCCTCATTAAAAAAGATGCATCTCATTATTTATCCTTCAGTAGTGTAAATGTGTGAAGTCTGGAGTTGTGGAGCTAGAAAGGTATAAGTTTATAAATATAAGGAAAATGGAACTTTTCGGAGGTAAAGAGATTGGATTTTTTTTTTTTTTTTGGCAGCCTTGGGGCTTGAACTCTGGGCCTGGGCATTGTCCCTGTGCAATTCAGCTCAAGGCTAGCACTCTACCATTTGAGCTACAGCGCCACTTGCGGTTTTCTGGTGGTTTATTGGAGATAAGAGTTTCACAGGTTTCCTGCCAGGGCTGGCTTTGAACCCTGATTCTTGGATCTCAGCTTCTTGAGTAGCTAGGATTACATGCGTGAGCCACCGGCACCTGGAGAGAATTGGATTATGTAAAAATCCAAACATGTGGCTGGGTATCAAACACAGTGGTTAGATGTCTTGCCTAGCATGTGCTAGGAGAGAAAGAGAGCAGAGAGAAAGAAGAAAAAAAGAACAAGAAAAAGGGAGACAGGAGAGAAAAAAAGAGAATCTATGTTTTCTACTGCTTCAGTGGTTTCAGTAGAGCCATCATTCTAAATAAACCTTCCCCAGAAATTTTGTTTACTTTTTTGTTTTTGTTTCTGTCTGGTAAGGAAATTGAACCCAAGCTGGTTATTTAGAGATAAGTCTCCGATTTGTCTGCCTGGGCTGGCTTCAAATCTGGATCCTCAGATCTCAATTTCCTTAGGTAGTTATAATTGTAGGCTTAAGCCACTCTAGCTCTGGCCTCTTAACCTTCTGTTTTATCTAGTAGCTGCTAATTTCCTCTTACCTCATTTCTGGGGCTTGAACCCAGGGCCTGGGCATTGCTCTTGAGCTTTTTTGTTCTAGCCTAGGGCCTAGCCACTTGAACCACAGCTCCACTTCCAGATTATTTTTTTGGTGTTTCACTGAAGATGAGTGTCACAGGTGAAAAGCTATTTAAAGAGAACTGTAAAACCAATGTAGTTAAACAATTGTGTCAGAACAGGAGCTCAAAGGATCATACTTTGACGAAAAGGTGCTGGATTCATGGACAAGAGACTCCGACTTTCACCTTCCTTAGATTTAACACAGTAGCAGATACACAGAGACACTAAATAAATGCTGCTTGATACCAGTTCCATTTTGTGTTGCTTATATTAAACCTAACTCACTTTGTGAATGTCAGTTTGGAAGGAAACTATCTTGCAGAAAAGCTTATATGCAAATCTCTAACATCAGACTTGGTTCTCAAACAGAACTTGAGGATGAAGCACAGGCACTTCACAAGCTGGGCCATTTAGAGATGAGGCAGAAGATCTTGCTGGAATACCAACCTGACGCATGTCCATCTCAACCAAATCATCTGGTTCCCATCTGTTTCCTAAGCTAAACCTGCACAGAGATACCCTTTGAAGAAAATCTCTTTGCAATTGAACTATAGACTCAGATTATTTGCCAATTACCATGTAAGAAACAGTGGCCTCATCCTGAAAAATACTGACAAGGATCACCTTAAGTAGATGACCAAAGATACACCCAGGCAATGAGACATCAGAAATTGATATGACATAACTGAGCTTTCTCATTCAGTTATAAAATTAGGCACAAACAAACAAATAAACCAATATATGCCTAGCTGGGTTCCAGTGGCTCACCCATGGAATTCTAGCCAATAAAGAGGCTCAGATCTGATGATGTTGGTCCAAAGCCAGCCCAGAGAGAAAAGTCTATGACATTCATATCTCCAGTGAACACCAGAAAACTAGAAGTGGGTGCTGTAGCTCCAAGTGGTAGAGTGATAGCCTAGAACTAGCTCAAGGAGAGCACCCAGGCCCTGAGTTCAAGCCCCAGGACCAGCCAAAATAAAAAAAAAAACACCCACCCAAGTCACACTGGGAGGCTTCCCACAGGATCAGTAGCTGCCCTTTTCAAAAGTGTCAAGCTCATACTAAAGAAAAGACAGTGGAAATGTCACAGACTGGAGGAGGCAGAGGAAGTCTGACAGATCAAGGGAAAGCAGGATCTTGGATGGATCCTGAGTGGGAGAGCCAGTTCTGAGGCTTGAACTCAAGAACTGGGCACTGGCTCTTCACTGTTTCGCTCAAGGCTGGCACTCTACCACTTGAGCCACCGCTTTACTTCAGGCTTTTTGATGGTTTGTTGGAGAGAAGAGACTCACAGTCTTTCCTGCCCAAGCTAGCTTTGAAACTTAATCCTAAAATCTCAGCCTGTTGATGAGTTAGGATTACAAGCATGACCCAACAGCGCCAGCTATATTTTCTGTTTTATCGTGTAATAAAAATAAAAAGATTGTTTTCAAAATACATACTTGGGAGGGAACAAGCTCTGCTTGTACTGTTGACTCTAGTCGTTTTTGTTTTATGCTACAGCTGCAGGGCAGGCCACATGGGCAGGGTGTGGTTCAGGCACAGGCTCAGCCTGCCTAGAACAAGGAGGTACAAATGAGGTGTACGTAGTTCTGACAATAGCTAGTGGTCTTGTTTGGCCTTCTAGTGTAGAGAGCAGAAGGAAATAAAATGAGGAAATAATAGTTGAGGGAACAGTATGTAATCTCATTATGCAATGACAAGATATTTGTTCTTAACCTGTCAAGCAAAAGAGAAAAGGTACATGTTTCTCATCAAGGATTGATACCACCTCAGTGGTCACTTCTCAGTCCTCTTTACAAACAAATCCTAATTTTGTCTCATCATCCATTCTGTTGGTTTCTGTGTTTACATGGGATGTCTGGTGCTGCAACAGCCAACTTGGGATGATGAACTTTAGCATGTGGAGAATATACCCAGTATGGTCAATTCAAAAGATGGTAGGAATATAAATATAAGAAGACAGGCTGGGTGCCAGTGGCTCAGGCCTGTAATCCTAGCTACTCAGGAGGCTGAGATCTGAGGATCATAGTTCAAAGCCAGCCCGGGCAGGAAAACCTGTGAAACTCTTATCTCCAATAAACCATCAGAAAATCAGAAGTGGCCCTGTGGCTAAAGTGGTAGAGTGCTAGCCTTGAGCTGAGTTGCTCAGGGAAAAAGCCCAGACCCAGAGTTCAGTCCCCATGGCTGACAAAACAAAAGACAAAAAAGGAAGACAGTACTGAGCCACTGAATTAATGAATTCTACCATCTCCCTTGTGCTATGGTTATTTATTATTTTTTTTATTTTTTTTCCAGGGCTGAGGACTGAACCCAGGGCCTTGCACACGCGCCGGGCGGGCACCCTTACCCTGGGCTAAACCCCCTGCCCCACCATGGTTATTATTATGTGAAATAATAAATCTTCCTGTCACTGAAATGAGTTGGGCCTTCTATAATTACACCTAAAAGCAACGAAAATTATGCTTGAGTCCTAAGGGAAAATAAAAGGCATCTAGAAGAAATACAAGAAGAAAAATATAGGTGAAAAATAAAAATAAAGTCTAAAATGCATTAGGTGCGTAGGGCTCTGAAAAATCTTCCAGGCCTGAAGAAACTCACGTGGAGTTTCAGAAGCCAGCTCCAATTTACATTTAACCATCTAAGTCTAGTTGCTATGAAGTTCTTTTAGGCAGTGATCCCTGAGAAGAGGAAGAAAAATGAAAGGGAAATAAAATTGAACAACTGCTAACATCACATTATCTGACCTTTTCCGCTTGATCCCTTAAATATGTATTTTAATGTTTTCGTTTCTTTCATGCATGTGTTTCTAACGCATTTATAAGATTATTTCTTTGTTGCTTTGTATGTCCCTCCCCCACAGTGTAACCCCCGCTTTCACTATATTTGATGTCAGTATAACATGTGGAGGAGATGGGGACAAACAAGTCGTTTAAGGATTCAGGTGGACCTGTTGCAACAATGAGAAGTACAAAATGTCATGTCAAAACCAGCTTTACAATGTCGGTGTGTGGGGGGGAGGGGGGTATGATTGGGTGGGGGGGAGGGGGGAGGCTGGGAAGGGAGGTGAAGGAAAAACAAAGAAAAAAAAAACAATTAGCAATAAAAAAAAAATTGAACAACTGCCAGTGGAGAAACCAGCTGTACATGATCAATTTCTTTCCATGGAATCTCTATTTGTCTGAAGAGAATTTCTTCATCAGTTCCCTGGCCCCAAGTCTGAGACAGGTATATGTGGAGGAGACAGGACAGGGCAGCCTAGAGATGGACAGTGACTCATCTGGAATGGAAGAAAGAGCTAGCATGTGGCAGAGATTGAGCCCAAAGCTAAGCCTGACTCTGGATCCAGAACCTTCCCAATGCACTGTCGTGCCAGAAATGAAAGCCAAGCTTCAAAGCCACCAAGAGCTGCTTCTAAGCCATTCTGAAAAGTGCCCACATTCACCCAGGCATCCCACCAGAGACCCCAGGTATAGTCCAGCAGAGCACTTGAAAGCAGAAACCCAAGAAGCAAAGCAGGTGGCCTGCATCCAAATTCAAGAAATGTAACTCACTCAATTGTCACTGTGGCCAGGCCTGAGATTTCCAGTCAGTCCACTACACTCTAGCCTGAGGACAGTACCTATTAGGATGAGACCATATAAGACACGGATGAAGGCCCTGTCTGACTGCCACTGCCATTAAGAACAGCGTTATAGATAGGTGCCCATGGCACATGCTTGTAATCCTAATCAGGATGCTGAGATCTGAGGACCATGCTTTGAAGCCAGCCTAGGCAGAAAGGTCAGTGAGGCTCCTTATCTCCAATAAAGCAACAAAAAAGCCAGAAGTGGAGCTGTGACTCAAGTAGCAGAGTGCTAACCTTGAGCAAAAAGCTGAGGGACAATTCTAGGATGGTGGTGTGGGGAAAGACTATTACCACAAGCCCCTTTAGGACAGGTATTCTCACTTATGCCCATTTCCTTCAGAGCATTGCATAGCCCTCACCTTACTGACTTGCCTCTCCCTGTTTCAACACAGGATATTCACTTGGCCAGTCTATCTTGCAGCATCCCGAGCAAAGCAGCTTTTTCTCTGGGGTTTAACCAAGGAGCCAATACTGTCTGTGATTGGTTAACTGTGCACAGTCCAGAATCAAGGATACCTGGGGTCCATCTGGCTTGGCCATCTACTGTTGTAGCTTACAGCGTATTGTTCAACACTTCTGTTTTCTTATAATAGTTCTTGCTCATGGGTCCTAATGGTTACAATAAAATAACTAATAGGGTTACTTGTGTACACACACACACACACACACCACTGCAACAGTACTACAAAGGAAACAAGGCAACTCAACAGGGAGCTTCAGGACTCAAACATCTACCACATCCTAAGTATTTCCTGTTTCTTCTTAAGTAATTATTAATATTATTCCTATTTTGGTGCCAATACTGGAGAGTGAACTCAGAGCTGGGACACTGAGCCCCACTCAACTGGGGACTGAACTATCCCTAAGCTTTTTTTTTTTGTTTTTTGTTTTGGGTCCAGTCATAGGGCCTAAACTCTGGGCCTGAGCAATGTCCCTTAGCTCTTCAGATCAAGGCTAGCACTCTACCACTTGAGCCACAGCACCATTTCCGGCTTATTTCTTTTTTTTACTTATGCGATGCTGAGGAATGGAACCAGGGCCTCATGCATGCAAGACAAGCGCACTACCACTGAGCCACCTTCCTAGCCCCTCCTTAAGCTTTTTCTGCTCGAGGCTAGTGCTATACCATTTGAGCCATACCTCCAGGTCTGGCTTTGTGCAGGTTAATTGGAGATAAAAAACCTCACAGACTTTTCTTTCCAGGCTGGCTTCAAACCAGGACCCTCAGATCTCAGTCTCCTGTATTGCTAGGATTACAGTTGTGAGCCACCCACACCTGGCTGAAATCTTTTTTTTTAACTTGCATGTTTTTTATAACTATTAGATATGGAGATTAGTAATCTCTGCTGCTCTCTTTTGTTCTTAGCTGTATTTTCTTTTTCTTAGCTTCTTCCTTAAATGATTCTTTATTTTATTTATTTATTTATTTTTATTTATTTATTTTTTGGTCAGGGGTCCTGAACTCTGGGCTTGGGCACTATCCCTCAGCTCTTCAGCTCAAGGCAAGTGCTGTACTGCTTGAGTCACAGTGCCACTTCTGGTTTTCTAGTGGTTTATTGGAGATGAGAGTATCATGGACTTTCCTGCCCGGGCTGGCTTTGAACCACGATCCTCAGATCTCAGCCTCCTGAGTAGCTAGGATTACAGGTGTGAGCCAATTCTTGTAGGAACTTCATTCATTAAGAATAGGGCCAAACTATGCAAGGCAGGATTGAACTGGAACAACTAGTTATGAGGAAAGAACTAGGCTTATTTACCCCCTAGCTGTTCCTTCTACTGTAATTACTAGATTTGAAAAAGCAAAACACCTGGCCCCCAAACTAGGAACTGCCCGTTGCTTTAGGTCAAGAAATTGTTACAGGAGTACTTACGGTTTTAATTGTTTGGGGAATGTTTGTGACTTAAGAGCTTGCAAAATAAAATAACTGCGAAGTTCTTCTGTACACCACCTTGCTTGAATCTGCTCTAAAAGAATGCATTTTTTTTACCTTTATAAACCCTGAGCTATTTGAGTTTGGGACTGCTCATTCCCTAGATGAGTTAACCCTGGCTGGTCAATTGAATAAACTATCTTTTAAGATACTGGTCAGCGTCTGTGACTTTGTCCAGGGGGTCAGTCCACTTCATCTGGATGCCCCAGTGAGATCCTATTCTCGCCTGAACAGGATGACTCCTGTCATGACCTGACTCCTGTGTCAGGGGACAGGCCACATGGCCGCACTTAGTGGAAGGCCTTGAGAGACATTCCTCAGTCCCAGGTGCCCTTGCTCTGTGAAACCCCTGAAATGAACTCTGGAGTTTGTTCTACCAGTAAATTTCTGCCTGTCATCATCATGTAAAAACATAAATGAGTTGTTTTAAACTCCCAAGAAAAGTCATCAAGTTTTGGTGTTAGCAAAAACTTGAAAATTAACTAAAGTTCTTCTTCAAAATAATGCAATAATCCTTTACATTTTTGAGAAGTCAGATAATTTGATTACAATGTGAACAGCTTAATGCACTAAAACACCAGATCTTTGGTTTTCTGTAATATCCAAGTTACTATTCACTGGCAGAAATTTCTTCTGTTGTCTGGCCTCAGTCCCTCCTGCTCTTAGAAATTTACTTTCTCCCCTGAACCCCCTTTTCCCTGGGAAAAGAATAGCCATGGGTACAAAACTGTGAAATCAGAAAACAAAACACAATTATTGATAAAGGGAAAAAACCTCCTGGTAAAGAAAAACCCCAGACAAAGGCTGACCAGTAGTCAACTTTTGTCCTTTCCCCATCCTTGATAAAAAAGCAAAAGAACATCGCACCCTTACTCAATTTTACCAAACTGGCAGCTTTGCAAAAGCCTATTGACAACTGAGGCTTATCACCAGCTGCATTAAAGAGCAGTTAGGAGCTTATAATAAAAATAATTTCTAAAGTAGTGTCAATAGCTTTGATAGTATTGATCATGCTGACCAAGTCAAGATTATGTTTTGCCTATGCTTCTGTGAGTCAAGGCTATGTTTCTGCCAAGTTTTGCTTCTATAACCTTGCTTGCTTGCCTTGGTAACAAGGCCTTAAGCCCACCAATTGAAGACCACCGCTGAGTGGTCCCACTATGAGTGACCTATTACAAATGATTACATATGATATTACCATAAAGAACAAATTAATTTAAAGGTCATATAACTGTAACCAATGAAAAATATGCCAAACCTGCCTTGCATGGCTTGTATATATAACTCTATCTAATCTACCCCTATAAAAACACATCCTACCCTGAGCTCAAGGCTGTTCCTACTTTCCCAGTGGAAGGAACTGGTCCCATGTGGTAGTAATAAAGTTCCTAGCTCGGCAGAGAGTGTGCGGGCAGCCGAGATGCCACAGCCGCCCAGGGTCTCCCAGCCCCCAGGCCCTCGCAACCCCCCGGGCCCCCGCAGGCCCCCGGGCACCGCCCCAACCCCGGAGCCCATGCGGCCCGCTGGGATGCTGCTCCGGCCCAGGCGGCCGCCACCGCTGGTGCTGCCCTCGCCGACAGATCCCATGGGCGAGATGCTGCCGCCAGCTGAGGACGCACCAGGGACCCCACCGCGGGCGGTGGCGCTAGCCCTGAGGCAGGTGCTGCGCACTCCCGCAAAATGTCCTCGCTGCTACAAGTTCCTCAAGAACAAGGTGCCCAAGGCCACTGGCCAAGCGCCCGGGCCCTTGGACGCACAGATCCACGAGCTCATGGGGCTGCTGGGCTACGATGGGCCGGACGAGCGCGCCCGCCGCCGCCCCGCGGGGCCGGGGTGCCCACAGCATGGCCGCCACCCCGCCCCCTCCGCGCCCGCACCAGCCCTAGATGAGCCAGGTAGGCAGGCGGCCGCGGGAGAGGGAAAGGGTCGGCAGGGCAAGGGGGGGGCGTGGGGGGGGGAGGGCGATTGGGGCTGGAGGCTGGAAGGGGCGGCCGGGGCCGGAGGGTCAGAGGCCGGAGGGTGGGCTGCAGCACTGACCCTGCGCTCCCTCCCGCAGCTGCCGCATCGCCCTGGGCCCCTGCCAACCTCTTGCCATCGGCCGCCACACCATCGCTGAATGCTGCCCTGCTGCAGACGCTGACGCACCTGGGCAACATCGTGGGCATGCTGGGCCTGCTGCGAGACCAGCTGCTGACCCGGAACCAGCACGTGGAGCAGCTGCCTGGCTCCTTCGACCAGACCTTGTCCCTGGCCCTGGGCTTCATCCTGGGCAGCGTGGCCACCCTGTGCGGCATCCTGGGCAAGCCGAGCTAGCCACCCCGCCACCCCCCCACCCCCAGCATTCAAGAAAGCCTTTTTGATAAAAAAAATAATAATAATAAAGTTCCTAGCACTTTTATCTGGGTTTCGTGAAGTCTCTTTTGGATCCAGGATATAATAGATGTAGGCCCAAGTGAGATCCAGGACCCTGGGCCTTGAGTTCAGGGACTTTGGACTGGTGTCAGAAGAGCCACTCCCTAGGGGACAGCTGTGGAGAGAAGTTCCTAGCAGGAACTTAGAACTCAAAAGCCTCTAGAGGTAAGTTGAAAAGCCTGGCCAGGTATAGTGGAAGGGGCAGAAGGGGAGGTGGGATGCAGCAGAACTCCCAGCCATGGAGGAGTTTGGGATGCGCCTCTCCCCAGTGGAGGCAGATTAGGGTTCTTAACCTGGAGTCTGGCCTCACTTGGGTTCTTATTTGTTCTGTCTGTCTGTTGGAGGTGCCTTCTGCTGCTGTTTGCTTATGCCTGTCTGACCATTTGGTTTGTGTGGCCACCTATCTGTGTCTGTTTTAGTTGACATTTCTGTCTAAATGTCTGAGAACCACAAGCATGGAGAAAGGGATGAGATGGAGAATCTCCTGTTAAACCTATGTCTACAACCCTAACCCCAGATGTTGGAGAAACCTTGGGATGAGGTGGAGAATCTCCTGTCAAACTTAGTTCTCCACTCTGGTGCTGATAAAATTCCAAGGGGAAAGCTTATTTGGCCCAAGCAGGAAAAGTAAGAAACAACTTCTCTTTAAGCTAATTCTGAGATCACTGATATCTTGCTTTTTGTAGAAATGCACCAAACTTCTTTATCCATCACTTTTGGAAATGCTTTTAGAACCCTTTTCTTATTTTCAGGAAAAAGCCAGGGCATATGAGTACTGTTACCCAAGGTCATCTCTGCACTCTCTGCCAGGTAGATTGGCCCTCCCTTAATGTAAAATGGCTGCAGGAGAGCTCCTCTAAACTAACACCTCTCTTCTAGGTTCAGAGAGTTATTTTGGGGCTCTCAGTCACCGAAGTCAGGTACCCTAAACGCCAGAGCTCACCATTCTCTGAAAAAAAAAACCCAGACAATTATTCAAGTTATTAGAATCTGTTATTTTTGTTCATTTGGACATCTCTGGGGGAATAAAAGTTCCAGCTCTGTCTGGGCCTGGTCATAGACCTGCTCTGTTTTGTCTGTGTTGCAGCAGTCAGGACGTGGGCATGGGAGGTTGCAAGACCTTACAAGCTTCAGGCTGCATTTTCCTGCAGAGGCAGCCGGAGGTGAGGGCATAGACAGTTTGAGCCTCGTTTGGACATTTGGCTTGTCCGAACAGTTAAAAAATTGTAAAATGCTCTTGTCTAAAAAGAAAATTGGATAAAAGATAGGCTAGTTCAGTTTCAGGTGACTCCCACCTAGCCTTCCTCCAGCTGAAGGTATTCACAAGGCCAATTGGTAAAATGCATTGCTAAACAAGCAAGCCCTGGGTAAATGAAGCTCAGCAAAGGCACTTTGTTTTACAAATCTTAAATCTTTAGATCAAGATTCTGGACTGATTTTCATTTTTGTGCACTTTAAGTTTTGTATGAGTATGTTGGAACATGTTCAAGATGAAAATCAGCATGCTGTAAAAAAAAGAGTTTAAACTGTAAGGAATGTCATCAGATTTGTATGCCAAATATCTTAAAGGATTATTGTATTGTTTTAAACAGGAAGTTTAGTTAAACTTTCTAAGAATTCTTTAATTTACAAATCAAAATCTGTATTTTAAAATTCGGTATTTTAAAATGCAAAGGTTGTTTACACTGTAATCAAGTTATCTGACTCAACAAAAAGGCATTGGCTGTTTGGGATTTAGTTCCCTCTGCTAAAACTTGGGGATACTATTAGAAATTTAAATATAAAGGTTTATTTAACACTGTCAAAGATTTTACCTGTTCTGTCTAAAACTTTACCTGTTCTGTCTGAAACTATTTCATTCAAGAATCAAGAAAAAAAAAGGGAAAAACTTAGACTCTAATAGAAGAACTGTCTTTTGAGGTGAGGGATGTAGAGGCAGACGTGCAGCTCAGCCAGTCATGCAGGTTGGGACAGACCCTGGGGGGAGTCCACGCATGGTAGAAGAGGGCAAGCTGGCACAAAGGTAGTTCAACTAACCCTGAAGAGTTGGGTGCATGCACATTCCTTAGGAGGGGCTGTATGACCAATCTTTGTCCTGTCCCTTTCTCTTGCAGACAGACACAGGAAACATAATGGTAAAAATGAGTGATGTCATGATCTGATTGGTATTCCTAAAACTGCCACTTGGATGTATTAACTTTGAAAAAGCCTTAAAAATATGGTTAGAAAATTTATTAGTATATGATTTGCTTTCATTGATACTCTGCAATTGGATATGTTTTTTTAAAAGGCATATAGATGGGCTGGGAAGGTGGGTCAGTGGTAGAGCACTTGCCTTGCATGCATGAGGCCCGGGCTCAGTTCTTTAGCACCACATAAGCAGAAAAGAAACAACCAGAAGAGGCACTGTGGCTCAAGTGGTACAGCTCTAGCCTTGAGCTGAAGACCTGAGGGACACCACCTAGGCCCAGAGTTCAGGCCCACAACCAGACACCCCCCACCAAAAAAATAAAAAAGCATATAGGTGTTAAGTCTAGCTTCTTGGTACAGTACTGGTGATTAATTCTTGCATTAACAAAAAATGGTCATTTGAGTTCAAAAGTTTTTAATGTATATCTGTTTTAAAATGAGTAGCCAAGAGGAAATAGTGGTACATATCCTCAAGATTTCAAAGGAGTTTTCAAAATACAAATGAAAACTAAAGTATAAAATGTTAAAGCAGAGATTAATAAAAGGCTTAAATTAGGATTGGTAAGACTTTAGCCCACTTATTTCTTGGGCAGTTGTTTCTTCAAGGTTTGTTGTTGGGTGATTTAACTTTTGAGTTCCAGGTATATTTTAGATATGAGACCCTTGTCCGTTGTATGGCTAGTGAAGATCTTCTCCCAATCCGTGGGCTTTCTGTTGATCTTGCTAGCTATGTACTTTGCCATGCAGAAGCTCTGCAATTTCATGCAATCCCATTTGTCCAACCTTTCTTTGATTTGTTGTATTTCTAGGTCTCTGTTAGGAAAATTTTGGAGACCTGGGTTTCTCTTATTCCATCCTGTAATGTTTTCAGAGTGTCTGCTTTGACTCTGTGGTCTTTGATCCATTTGGAGCTGATTCTGATGCAGGGTGATATATAAAGATCTAGCTTTAGTTTTCTATAAGTAGTTAACCAATTTTGCCAGCACCATTTACTGAAGAGGCTGTCTTTCATTCTATTTTTTTAGCCCTCTTATCGAAGATTACAAAGTTATAGGTATGTGGGTTCATTTCTTGGTTTTCAATTCTATTCCATGGGTCCTGAGATCTGTTCTTGAGCCAGTACCAAGCTGTTTTGATTTCTACAGCTTTGTAGTAGAGTTTGAAATTTGGTATTGATATTCCTCTAGCAGTGTTCTTTGTGTTAAGGATCGCTTTTGCTATTCATGGTCTTTTATTTTTCCATATGAATTTTTGGATTGCCTCTTTTATTTTCCTGAAGAATGAGGTTGGAATATTGATAGGTATCGCATTGAATTTTTAGATAGCCTTGGGAAGTATTGCGATTTTCATGATGTTGATCATTCCAATCTAGGAGCATGGGAGGTTTTTCCATTTTCTAATTTCTGTTTTGATTCCTTTTTCAAGTTTTTAAAGTGGGTTCCTCATAGACTCCACATAGACCTCCCCTGTGACCCAGCAATCCCACTTTTGGTCATTTAGTGGAATTATCACAAGCAAAGCCGTACTAAAGCTACCAGCACAACTATGTTTATTGCAGCATTAATTACCACAGCTAAGATTTGGAACCAACCCAGATGATCCTCAGTAAATGAATGGATCAAGAAAATGTGGTATATATGCATAATGGAATTCTATGCCGCTATCAGAAAGAATAACATTGTCCCATTTGTTAGGAAATGGAAAGACTTGGAAAAAAAATATATTAAATGAAGTAAGCCAGGCCTAAAGAAACATAGGTCCCATGGTTTCCCTTATTTTCAATAACTAGTACATGTCTGAGACAATCAGAAACAGTCAGATACGTTGATGTAAGGTTAAATGAACCCCAAGATAAGGACTCGAATAGTTTTTCTTTCTTGCTATTGTTTATAACATATTTATAAGATGATTTGTTTGTTGCTTTGTATGTCCCTCCCCCATGGCGGGGGCGGAGGGGTTGGAGGATGGGGAGGGTGGGAAGATATTGTAAGGGGAAAGAAAGGAGGAGGCAACAAATGTACTCATCACCTTGCCCATGTAATTGAAACCTCTACATATGGTATTTTCACAATAACAACAAAAAAAAAATTCTTTGAACTTAAAAAGAAATTAGGATTGGATGGGCTGGGAATGTGGCTGGGCTGCGAAAGTGGCTTAGTGGTAGAGTGCTTGCCTAGCATGCATCAAATCCTGAGTTCAATTCCTCACTACCAGGTATTCAGAAAAAGCAGGAAGCAGTGCTAGCCTTGACCAAAAGAAGCTCAAGGACAATGCGTATGCCATGAGTTAAATCCCAAGGACTGGCAAAAAAATGGAGATGAATTCCTGGTTATAAAGTTTGAAAGTTAAATTGTTAATATTTTTCTCAAAGTGCAAAAAGGAAAAATTAGGATTACCAAAATAATTGCTTAATTGCTATTTCAGTTTGCTCTTATAGTTTTTTTTTTTTGTAACAGTTCCAGCAGGCCCACACAAAGGAGTAAGGATTCTTACAAGTTTGTCAGATATAACTTTCGGCCCTTAATAAGTTCGAGGTAGACCATGCTTTAAAAAACGATTTCTAAAGACCATCTTTGTTTCTTTTAATTGGAGTAAACATGGCCTTTTGTTTAGACTTGTTGATCTGAGAACTGTGGTTCAAATCCAGCCTGGGCAGAGAAAGGTCCCTGTGAGATTATCTCTAATTGGTCAACAGAAGAGTTGTTTGGGGGCTCAAATTGGCAGAGTGCTAGCCTTGAACTCAGGGCCTGAGCGCTATCGCTCATCTCTCCAGCTGAAGTCCAGTGATTAAGGAAAATGCCAAGGTGTGTGTATCCCAGCATGGAGAAAGACACTCCTGGGACCCTGGCAATGATGAAACATCCAGAGGCAGTTACAAGCCACTGCTCAGATGGCAGAGATGGTATCAGATCCTGTTTGGCCTTTCAAAAATTGAAGGACTGGGAAGGTGGCTCAGTGGTAGAGCGTTTGCCTTGCATGCATGAGGCCCTGGGTTCGATTCCTCAGCACCACATAAGAAAAAAGAAAAAAGAGGGAAGTGGCACTGTGGCTCAAATGGTAGAGCACCAGCCTTGAGCTGAAGAGCTGAGGGACAGCACCCAGGCCCAGAGTTCAGGCCCCACGACTGGACCCCCCCCCCAAAGAAATTGATCAGAGCCAGGAAGTCATGAGAAAGTAAATTGTAATCATGCCTTTCTAAATGTTTGTCTGCTTCATAATTGGGCAAGAATGTGCCAGTCATCTAAGTGGGTTGTAAAATGTGTGGGATAGTTTAAATTCCCAAATTAGGGCTTTGAGCAGATACAGGGCATAACTGTTGGAGACTTCTTAAATTACAGGAGGGGTTCATTTTACCTAACATCATCTTATCTGATCTTTTCAGCTTGTCTCAGACATATACTAGTTATTGCAAATAAGGGAAACCATGGTGAAGAGCTACAGTAACTCCATTTTAAGATCAAACCTCCTGAGCTGTGCTGCCCTCAGAGTAACCACCAAAGAGAAAGTTCTCAGACAAACCCCAGGTTGCCACCAACCCTGCCCATCCTTAAGGAAAAGAACAGTTCCCTAAGTATTCCATCAGAAAAAGGCAAGTGTGGTCAGGGTGGACTTAAACCCCCTGAACTTGTGGACTTGCTTTTGTGGAAACCCCCTAAACTTGTTTGTTCGATACTATAAAAGCTGTTCTAATTTTGTGCTCGGGGCCTCTTAGCATCACCGGTTACCAAGTGTGCAGAGGACCAAGCTCGAGCTTTCAATAAACGACTCTTTGCTGTTTGCAAAGAGCCTGGTGGTCTGTGAGGGGCACCCGAAATCGGGTACTTCAATGGGATCTATGTTTCTTTGGCCCAGCTTACTTCACTAGATAAGGACACAAGTAGTTTTTTCTTTCTTGCTATTGTTTCTAACATATTTATAAGGTGATAGTTTTGTTGCATTTATGTCTCTTCCCCCACAGTATAAGCCCTGTTTTCACTGTATTTGATGTTGGTATATTTTGGGGAGGGGAAAGGAAAAAAAACAAATTGTTTAACTAGGGATACAGGTGGACCTATTGCAACAATGAGATGTGCAAAATCCTATGTTGAAAAGCAAACTTTACAACTTTGGCACCGGGGGTGAGGGTATAGTGGTGGAGATGGGAGTGAAGGGATGGTAGGGGAAAACCAAAGGAGGAGGCAACAATGCTTGATAAGAAATGTACTCATTACCTTGCTCGTGTAATTGTAGCCCCTCTGTATTGCATTTTCACAATAAAAATTATTTATATATATATATATGTATGTATATATATATGTATGTATATATATATGTATGTGTATATATATATATATATATATATATATATATATATACATATATAAATTAAAAAATTGCAGAAGGTAACAGCCCAGGGAAAAATTCAGATCTCTTACAGAAAAAACTTCAATGACTTAATGTACATAAGAAAAAAAGTGGGGAATGAGATAAGGAGGTCAGATCTGACTGGTGCCATATTGGCCACATGGTGGATGATAGGGTCTCGTATCTTGTCTTCATGCCGGGGGAAGGAAAATGCCTCCATCATCATCTGACTCCCAGGTGATGGATATTCCAAGATCCCTGGAGGCAGGGGTGAGCACTTGGCTGATAGAAATTACCAGTCCCAGGCACTGGACTGGCAGATTTAGTAACCTGTGGACCTGTCCCCTGCTGAGACCCTATTTAGGCCCAGCCCAGCCACCATTATGTCATGCCACATGTGTCACTGTGGTCATGTCTTGTCTTCTGACTCATCTCCAGTCATCATGGCATCACAATTCAACTCTCCATTGGAGTTGAATTGGTTTGTTGGTATTTTTGTTCTTTCTTTCCTCTCTAGACTGTTTCCTAACCGTGTTTTGTGTGTTTGGGGGCTTCAGGCCTTTGTAAAAATGGGTGGCCAGCAGCCTGCTAACTGTGTAATAAAGACTCCAATATTCCATCTACCTAAATGTGGCTTCTAGGATGCTTTACATCCGGCGTAGTTACCTATTTTCTAACAAAGATAAAGTGAAATATTTTGAGTGTCCACAATTATTTTGGGAAATTTTCCTAGAATTAATAGACTAAGTGCTGGTGTTTTAGTCATAAAATAGAATGAGGTAATTTGATATGGTAGGAATGGGGCGTAGACTAACACTTACCATGTATGCAATGTTATACTAGTAATTCCAACTCTGAAGACTTCAATATCATCATCTGATAATTAAAAATAAAAGTAGTTCTAATTTATTTAATTATTTTGAGGATTAAATTAGATAACCTAAAGTACTTGGAAAAACAATCAACATTTGCTACTTTCTACCTGTTATTTTATCATGTGATGAATTCTAACATTTTTCATGTGATATTTATATTGTGTCTATTTAGGATATACAATGTGATGTATTGATATTCATTGCTTTGTTCACTTTCCTGTCATTATGAGGAAAAAACCTGCAAAGAAAATTTCTGAAGAGGAAACTATTATATTTTCTCATGGTTTAAGAGAATGCAGTTTAAGATCAGATGTCTCCATTGTTTTTAATTGTATTTAATTAAATAGTGGTACGAAGGAATTTCCATTCAACAAATCAGTTTATAAGTACAAGAGATGTTTACATTACATTCCCACATCCTTCCAAAGCTCACCCCATTTTCATTTTTTCTAGATTCATACTATCCGCATTGAATATTATGCCTTCACCCTCTTCCTCTATAACTCTCTTTATTCCTTCCCTTTGACTTCCCTTCACAACTTCCAAGTGATAGTTTCCTGGTATTCATTTTTTTAGATTAAAAGTTCAATTTTATAAGAAATTACACTTCTTAAATACTCCTCTGAAAAGAGAATGCTTTGGTTAATTCTGTTGTGAAAAGTTGTGTAATACTTTTGCCTAAAGGTCTAGCTTCCAAATAAGCGACAGAACATGGTTCCTTTGTGTGTCTGGTTCTGGTTTACTTTACTTAACATATTTTTAGATCTATCCATTTCTTTGCAAATGATGTAACAGTCTTCATATTGGATGGGTGCCATCCAATTGTGGATATGTGCCACACTTCTCTAACCATGCCTCTGCCAAAGGATATCTTGTCTGTTTCCATAACTTTGCTAAGGGGAATAATGCAACAGTGAACATGATTGTGAAAGTGATTGTACTGTAAATTTTTGTGAAAATAATGTAGAGAGGGGTTACAATTACATGGACAAGATAATGAGTACTTTTCTTATCAAGCATTGTTGCCTTCTCCTTTGTTTATCCTTCCCATCACTTCCCAGCCACCCCCTGCCCCGCAACCCCAACCGATTCTCCCCAACCACCCACCAAAGTTGTAAAGTTCATTTTCTACATGACAACTTGTTCTTCTCATTGTTGCAACGGGTCCACCAGTATTCTTATTTAAACGACTTGTTTTTCCACTTCCTCTCCACAAATTATCCAACATCAAATACAGTGAAAGCAGGGGTTATACTGTGGGGGAGGGACATAGAAAGCAACAAAGAAATAATCTTATAAATACTTTAGATACAAATGCATGAAAGAAAAAAACATTTAAATACGTATCTTAGGGTTCATTTTCCTAACATTACATTATCTGATCTTTTCTTCTTGACTCATATATATACTAGCTATTGCAAATAAGGGAAACCATGGGACCTATGTTTCTTTGGGCTTGGCTTACTTCACTTAATATAATTTTTTCCTAGCCTTTCCATTTCCTCACAAATGGGGAAATTTCATTCTTTCTGATGGAGGCATAGAATTCCATTGATTATATATACCATATTTTCTTGATCCATTCATCTACTGAGGATCATCTGGGTTGGTTCCATATCTTAGCTGTGGTAAATAATGCTGCAATAAACATAGTTGTGCTGTTGGCTTTAGTGTGGTCTTGTTCGTAAACATTTGGGTAAATGCCCAAAAGTGGGATTGCTGTGTCAGGGGAGCTCTATGTGGAGTCTTTTGAGGAACCTCCATACTGCTTTCCAAAGTGGTTGAACAAGTTTACATTCCCACCAACAATGCAGTAAGGTCCCTTCTGTCCACATCCCCTCTAGCATCTGTTGTTATTAGAGTTCTTGATTTTTGCCATTCTAACTGGAGTGAGGTGGTACCTCAATGTTGTTTTGATTTGCATTTCTTTTATGGCTAGGGAGGTTGAGCATTTCTTCCTGTGTCTATTGGCCATCCTTCTTTCTTCTTCAGAGAAGTTTCTCTTTAAGTCATTTGCCCAGTTATTTATTGGGCAGTTGTTTCTTTGAGGATTTGTTGTTGGGGGATGTAATTTTTTGAGTTGCAAGCATATTTTAGATATGAAACCCTTTTCCGTTGTATGGCTAGTGAAGATCTTCTCCCAATCTGTGGGCTTTCTATTGATCTTGCTAGCTATGTCCTTTGCCATGCAGAAGCTCTGCAACTTCCTGAAATCCCATTTGTCCAACCTTTCTTACTTTGTTGTGTTTCCGGGTCTCTATCAAGAAAACTTGGCCTGTGCAAAGGAGACCTAGGGTTTCTCCTATTCCATCCTGTAATGTTTTCAGAGTGTCTGCTTTTACTCCGAGAGCTCACACCAATACTCCTCCAACATTTCAGTGGAATTGAAAGAGAAAGTTCACTACCGAACACATTCTATGAAGCCATCATCACCCTCATCCCAAAACAAGGCAGAGACTCATCAAAAAAGAGAACCATAGACCCGTTTCTTTGATGAACATTGATGAAAATTTCTCAACAAAATTTTGGCCAATCGACTTCAGCAATTCATCCAAAAAATCATACACCATGATCAAACAGGATTCATTTCAGGGATGCAAAGCTGGTTCAATATACACAAATCAATTAATATTATTCATCACATCAACAGGAGCAAGGATAAGAACCACATGATTATCTCAAGAGATGCAGAAAAAGCGTTCGACAAGATACAACACCCCTTTATTATGAAGGTTTTGGAAAAATTAGGAATACATGGAACATTCCTCAATACAATAAAGGCTGTATATGACAAACCTACAACCACCATTATACTTAATGGTGAAAAACTAAAGCCATTTCCTTCTAACTCAGCAACAAGACAAGGATGTCCCCTCTCTCTGCTTCTCTTCAATTTAATGTTAGAATGCATAGCTACAGCAATAAGACAAGATGCAGACATAAAGGGGATCCAAATAGGGAAAGAAGAAATAAAACTCGCCCTCTTTGCAGATGACATGATCTTGTATCTAAAGAATCCCATAGACTCCACTCCCATATTACTCAAGCTGATTCAAAAGTTTGGCAAAGTAGCAGGGTATAAAATTAACGCCCCCAAATCAATGGCTTTTCTATATGCCAACAATGAGTAAAGGGGGGCTGAATTAAGAAAGCAACTCCAATTGTAATAGCCCCACAAAAAATCATATACCTAGGAATTAACTTAACCAAAGAAGTGAAGGACCTCTATGATGAAAACTTTAAAAACTTGAAAAAGGAAATCGAACAGAAGTTAGAAAATGGAAAAAACTCCCGTGCTCCTGGATTGGAAAGATTAACATTGTGAAAATGGCAATACTTCCCAAGGCTATCTACAAATTCAATGTGATACCTATCAAAATTCCAACCTTATTCTTCAAGGAAATAGAAGAAACAATCCAAAAATTCATATGGAACAATAAAAGACCCCGAATAGCAAAAACGCTCCTCAATGGAAAGATCACTGCTGGAGGAATATCAATACCAAATTTCAAACTCTATTATAAAGCCATAGTAATCAAAACAGCTTGGTACTGGCACAGGAACAGACCTCAGGACCAATGGAATAGCATTGAAAACCCAGAAATGAACCTACAGACCTATAGCCATCTAATCTTTGATAAGGGAGCTAAAAAAATAGAATGGAAGAAAGACAGCCTCTTCAGTAAATGGTGCTGGCAAAATTGGTTAACTACTTGTAGAATACTAAAGTTAGATCCTTATATATCATCCTGCACCAGAATCAACTCCAAAGGGATCTAACTTTTTGGAAGAATTCATGACTATCTTTCTGGGAGCAATCCTCTAGCCAATTTTCCAGAAAAGCACATCACTCCCTCCATCTCCATCACAACTTTTTGCAACTCCTCAAAAACACAACTACCACCTACAGGTCTCAATAAGCAAAAAACACTGTGCCCATATTCTTTCAATACATTTTGTCATAAGTTTACACAAAATGTAGTGATAACCTTCTATGTACTTTCTTAATGTGGGAATGAGGGACGTGTCAATAGAGTAAAAGTAAGAAAAATGCAATTTAATTAGCTATTGGAATATTTACAATCCTTTTCAGATCTAACTCATAACCTCACTTACTATTATTTTAATCTTTATGTCATTACTTCATCTATCCCCTAAATTATAACAGGTGATTAAAATACAAAGGCAAAAAAGTGTGGTTTGATTTTGACACTCATATCTGAGGATGCACAGTATGGATAAATAAATGGATTAGAATTAATAGCCAATATCAATTTTGTTAAAGTAAAGATGGTTTTTCCCAAACTGATTCTCACAATTCATATTCCAGTCAAAAACAAGTAACATGTGACAATTCCCTTTGTTTTCGTCCAGTCGTGGGCCTGAACTCTGGGCCTGGACTCTGTCCCTCAGCTCTTCAGCTCAAGGATAGCACTGAACCACTTGAGCCACAGCACCACTTATGGCTTTTTTCTTTTTGCCTAGGTGGTGCTGAGGAATCGAACCCAGGGCTTCAAGCATGAAAGGCAAGCCCTCTAACACTGAGCCACCGTCCCAGCCCCTCCTGATTATGGTTTGTTTCCATTTTATTTTATAATCAAGGATGATTTCATAAATTTATTGTAGATACACAAATATGTTTAAATATTTCTATTTGTATGCATTGATATATACATACACACATATATTGTGAAGTTTATAATGATAATTTATACATTCTGTAACTGTACAATTTACTAAATTATTAAAAATATCGACGGATCATGCCTGAAATCCTGGTTACTCGTGAGGCTGAGACCTGATAATCATGGTTTGAAGCCATCCTTGGCAGGAAAGTCCATGAGCCTCTTATCTCCAAACAACTACCAGAAAATCAAAATTGGAACTGCGGCTCAAATTTGTTGAGTGGTAGCCTTGACAGAAAAAGCTCAGGGACATCACCCAGGCTCTTAGTTCAAGAACTACAATCTGCCAAAGAATATCTATTTAATTTACACCTGTGTAAGTAGAGTATTTCCATCACCCAAATGCACATCCATGTTCATTTGCAAGGTAACTCTGTTATGTCTGGAGTACCACATAACATTATCACCTAAGTAGAAAGCATTGCAAGGTGGGTTCACTCTATCTCATTGATTTTTCTCCAGTTAAAAACTCAAATCTTACAATTATTCCAATTATTTAAAATCATAGCTTTTTTCTTTAATACCCATAATATTAGAGTTTGAATTGAGTGACTTGTGTCTCCTAAATGGGTGTTCTTACCACTTTGTCATGCCACCAGCCCTAAATTATCCTGATTAATTTTCAGATAGAATCTGGCTTCCTACTTGTGTGTGATCTTGAGCTCAGTCCACTTTATGTTATTCTTCCTGGAATTTAGGATAACAGGTCTTGGCATTGTGTACAGATCTTTCTGTCCAGTCGGGGCTTTAACCACTATCCTCACAACAGTACACTCCCACATAGTCAGGAGTTTCATAAGCTTATCATAGCTGATTTTTCAAAAAATTTTGCATTTCCTGCAGGTTCTTGAGTATTGAATTAATTTGTGTTTTCTTGGTTTGTTTTGTTTCATTTGAATGTATGTGTTGAGTTGTTCCTCATTTTTCCTTTTGTTTCTTTCACTCAAGTTCTTACCTAAAGTGCTGAGAAACCAATTCTTCTTCTCAATATAGTCAAGGTGAACATTATTTACTCCAAGGCAATTTCAGTAATATTTAAACACCTTCATATCTATGAATGGTATATGAATGCTTAGTGCTGAGAAGAGTCTTTTTATTTTCACAGCAGTCTTTGACATACACAGACAGATCATAAATTATATAAAGATAATAAAACTACAGATGCTTGTCAGGAGGAGAAAAACCTATTATTAATTGTTTGACAGAGGCTTCCCCTCTAGTGAAAGAAATATGCTGCTTGATGCAGGATTTCACACAGTCATATTGCTAGGAAGAACCTTAAACAAGCATCTAACACTGAAGAGTTTAGGGAGATGAATTGACCTCCTGAATAATTGACTTTTGGGTGAAATGAAAGCAGGTTTCCAAAAAGAGAGCAGACTTTAGAGAAACATGATGAGTTGTATGTAAATAGGTGCTTAGCTGATTTTGTTAATTGGTGAACTAATACAGGGAAATAAAGTACAGCAAGGAGAAAAAATAAAGAACTCTGTATTGAAATACTCATTTGTGTGTGTGTGTGTGTGAGAGAGAGAGTGTGTGTGTGTGTGCACACTCGTGCCTGTACAAACACGCACATGTGCTCATGGATGCATTCATCATTCCCGAGGCTTGATAGTGCCTGGGCACTATCCCTAAGCTTCTGTGCCCAAGGATAGTGGTCTACCACTTGAGCTACTGCTACACTTCTGGATTTATGGAGATAATTGCATGTATTTTCATGATTGGACTGGCTTTGAACAGTGGTCTTCAGATCTCAGCCTCCTGAGTAGCTAGCTAAGCTGATTCAGCCTCTGAGTAGCTAGTTAAAATTCTGCCTGTCTTCTATGCTTCACTGCTCTTTTATTCTTTTTCTGAGGTAATCACAAGCCTAAGTCATATATATGTCTAATTTCTTTAAAAATACTGTCACTGCTTGGCACCAGGGGCTCCTATCTGTACTCTTAACTACTTAGGAGATTTGAGAACAGAACCCAGGCCAAATTTTAATGGACTTCCTTCTCAATCTATAGCTGGGTGCATTGGATCATTTCCACCATCCTGCACTATCTAGAGACTAAGATTGGAAGGACTGCGGATCTAGGCCAGCCAAGGTAGGAAACTAGACAAGTTGTTGTGCAACTCTGATGCCATTGATGATGGGAACGCTAAAAGGACAGATCAAGTGCATGTTCTTGTGGAAAGAGAACCCCTATCCTAAAATTAACCACTGATATGATGACAGCCTAGCAAGAACAATACCCCAAATTGAAATCCCCACAATTTCCCACAACCAGAATAAGTATACACATTAACATCCAAAAACATAGTACAATATGTTGTTTGCTTCAATATTATCTTTATCTGATTATCATATGATGTGACAGAATAGTTTCTTCATTAAATTTACAATATATTTAAAAAGACCTAGAAAATTCTTTCTTGCTTATGTTCAAACGAATGGCAAATTGCCTCATTTTTACATATTTGACTACCACTAAAAATTCATCCAATGATTATTATAGTAATATATTCTGGTTTATTACTTTACTATGTAACAGTTTTTAAACTTTTTGCTTCTATGAAGTTTAAGTATTTAAATGTATCATTGAAATATATTCCTTGGGTACTTGGGGCAGATTTTTATAAAGATTTTAAAAAATGGCTTCTAAGAACGCTTAATTGGTATACTATTTGATTTATTTTAATTTCAATTTAATTTTATTGTAATGGTAATGTACAGAAGGGTTACAGTTACTTAAGTAAGTTAATGAGTATATTTCTTATGGAAGGAACATTGTAATCCGCGACATCGATTTTTTTTTTTGTATACTCAAAAACAGCTTTTGCTGTTGCTATTGATCAGTGGGTCCTTTTGCTTTCTTTGTTCATGCATTTTTATTATAAAATTGATATACAGAGGGTTTACAGTTACTTCAGTTAACTACAGAGTAAACTTCATTTTGTATTTGAAATTTCAAAATTTGAACCTAATTACTTATTTTCTTTTCTATCGTTAAGGAAATTTTTTTTGAGAGTTGTAGGAGTAGTTAATTTAATTTTGCATGATTTCTACACATGTAATTTATTCAGATACATATATTTTGCTTTAAAAATATTTAATATGTGAATATTTAAAATTATTTTCTTAATTTTTATACGGTTGGTGAATTTAAATAAATTTATTTTCTTAAAGTTCTAAACATATTTTTCCAGGTAACAAATAACTACTGTTTTTTCAAGAAGCACACTTTATTAAGAAAGGATTCATTACCTGGTCACTTTATTGTAAATATTTGAACTTGAATATAAAAAAAAGTTTGAACTGGGCATGGCGATTTGTGGCTTCCATTTTCTAGCTATGGTAGAAAATGCAAATAGGGTTTGTAATTTGGGAGAGCCTGAGAAACTATGAGACCTTTTAAAAATATCCAGGGTGAAATGATTAGAGATATAGAGCATCTAGTTATCATATTCTAAATCTTGAGTTTAAACAACAGTAACATCAATATTTTGTCAAAATATAAGGATACATGTTTCAAAATGTTTATTTAAAACTTGTTTGCAAAGGTTCTCCTGTCTTCTATTTCTTAATTTTCAATTTACTTAATTTATAGAAATCGAAGTATATGGTGACTATTTTATTTCTATGAAACTTTTAAATAGTACGAGACATATTATTATATATATTAACCTATTTTTACTATTTGTGATAATTTCCTCTGTTTAATATGATATAATATCAAGATTCCAAATGTGTGTATGTGGGGGGGTGTATCTGTGTGTGTTTATGTGGTTTGTGTGTGTATGTGCTTTGTGAGTACTTTGTAATGCTTGGGAGATCACACCATTGTTTCACTTATGCTAGGCCAAGGTTTTACCACTGAACTGTACTGTCCAGCTATAATTTAAGTAGTGTTTTAAATTATAACTTTTAAAATTTCATTCCTAGTATGTTTTTTTAAATTATATATGATAAAATGTGATCCATATTCTATCCACGTCAGCAATTTTCATTATTATTTTATTGTTATTTAGAATATTTCCACTGCCTTTCTACTTCCAAACTCTTGTGTTTGTTATTGATAAAGGTTTTACATTCCTTTTTTTCTCTCTTCATTCTTTTTGCCTTTATAGTTTACCTATTCTTTCCCTTATTTCTTTGGAAATTAATTATCATATTCTTATTACAATTTCTTTACAATGCTTTATTTTTTCCCACCTTCTCTGACTCAGTCCACACTGTTAGGTGGATTAAAAAGAATCTTGATTCAGGACACTTTGATTATTTTCTTCCTTTTCTTCTCTTAAGTCTTTATGTTTGTTGAAACACAATAAAAATGACATACTGCTCCTATGTGGTCCATCATTCTATCCCCTCCAACTCTCGTCTGTAGTACAGCTCAAGTCGTTATTATTAAGCTTTATTATGCTACAACGTTATCTAAATCTTAACTCATTCCTAAATTAATTTTAGTTGCTTCAAACATTCTCTAAAGACATTTTTCTATATAATATATCTGGGCCTTGTGTTTTCACAAGGTGCAGAATATGGGTGACTATCAAACATCTAGATATCTCTGTATAATATTGGTCCTCCTGCTCAATAAACTTATGTATAAATTCAAAGAATACAGGTCAGTCAGAACAATCTTGTAAAAATTTTGAAAAAACACACTATCGAGGATGTATGCTAGACCAATTCCTGTAACTTAATTTTATATCTATTTTAATGTCTGTTCTAAAATTTACAGCATTTCTATTTGAAGAAATGTTAAGTTTGTGTAAATTAGGCTTGGAAAACCTATGATTGTACCATTCACTTCCAAAGCACTAAAATGTATAGAATAAAAGGAGATAATATATTGCATGTGAATTTTATGTCAGAAAAAAACTATCGTTTAATATACTTCACACAAATTGCAGAATACCTAAAAGGATGTTTTTTTGGTGTTGGGTAAAAACTTTTCGTAAACTATAGCTTTTAAAACAAAGATGTGATTTCTGTTTATTTTTAGGTTTTTTATCTGTTTTTTTTTTTTAGTTTACACAGAGATAACTCAATCAAAAACTGTATGTGATAACTGGAATAACTAGGAATTATGCATCACTTATAAGTAATTGATAACATTTTCTGGAAGAAACTTTTAGCAAATGAGAGGAGACCCAAATCTATGCATCTGCATTTTATGAAAGCCATATGTTACTTGCTCAATCCAATTGCTTTTCTCTACTTTCCTAAGAAAAAAAGTATTCTCAAGATAAGAGCCAAAAGCAGTGAATATATACAAAATAAACAATCATCTTGATTTATTTGTGAAAATAACAAATGAAATAAAACAATTCCAGTTAAGGGACTCCAATATTAGTATCTATGAAGATGTTCCTGAATGCCAACATCCATTGAAATTTTGGAATTTTAATTTCTACCAACATATGAACCCTTGAACAACAAAACAAATGTAGTCTTAAAGCAAACAGACCTTGGAATAATTTTCTTAATTGTTTTGAAATTACAAAAGAATTGATACCATTAAGAAAATGATCCTTTCCTATGGAAATCATTTAAAAATGTTTATCACTTATTATAATTCAAATACCAAACAAGAGTATTTTTATATAATCATTACAAATATAATTTAATTATTATTGTAAAATAGAATAAAAGACCAGTCTCAATATATTATCATTATTCTTAATTTGTAATTATTACCTAAATATCTTAAAATATCTAAATAGTCATGTCTTTAACATAGTTGTAAATATTCTATACATTTTACTTAACATTTTCCAGGGGCATGTATTCATGTCTCTAAAAAATTGTTTGCATAGGGGCTGGGAAGGTGGCTCAGTGGTAGAGCACTTGCCTTGCATGCATGAGGCCCTGGGTTCGATTTCTCAGCACCACATAAGCAAAAAGAAAAAAGCCGGAAGTGGAGCTGTGGCCCAAGTGGTAGAGCGCTAGCCTTGAGCTGAAGAGCTGAGGGACAGCTCCCAGGCCCAGAGGTCAGGCCCCATGATCAGACCAAAAAAAAAAAAAAGTTCACAGCAGTTAAAAGATGCTTTTGTGAAATTAATGTGATATATTTTGCTGTTGTAGTTTGTAAAGTCTGGGTATTGTCCCTAAGCATTTTTATGCTCAAAGCCAGCACTCTATATCTTGAGGCACAGTGCCACTTCCGGCTTTTTTCTTTTTGTTTATGTGGTGCTGACTAATCGAACCCAGGGCCTCAGGCTAGCAAGGCAAGTGCTCTACCACTGAGCCACCTTCCCAGCCCCTAACAAGTACTTTTCTCTCTGGGCTATTTTTGAACACAATTCTAAGATCTCATTACCCAGAATACCTGGAATAATAGGCGTGAGTCACTGGCATTTTGTTTGATGTATTTTGTAAATTTTAATTATGTTTTAAGATTTTTGTTTCACTATAATGTACAATGTTCTACACATATATTTTGATATATGTATATATTTCTGATGACAAATAATCTCTAAAAATGTATATCTTTCTATACATAATATATATATATATACATATTTCTGAAGAAAGACTTCTTTATAACTTTTATGCTACTATTTTTGATTTTATCTTTCCAAAGATATAGTCTACTTTTCCAAAATTTTCCTAGCAATAAATCACTAATATTTCAATAGAATGTAGTTTATTACTTTCAAGGAAATTTAAGATATACACATGATATTGTAGTAATATTTATATTATATTACATGAAATAATTCTGTTCAAACTTAAAAATTTGTGTGAAGTGGAGGGGAGAGAGGAAGTTATATCATACTGGTTAGGAATTTGCAATACTTCAAAAATCTATTCCATAATTTGTCTTATGCACATAGTCAAACTACTTCTTATGGTTTCGTTTTTTGTTTCTTTATTTGCTCAAAATTTTAATATGGATTCAACCACAGTGGTAACATTAAAATTATTAACCAAAAAACATAGAATCATAGATTCATAACCAAAAATCATAGATACATATCAGACTTTCAAAAGTTAGCACTTACGATGCTAATAATAATTTTGGTGAAGATGATGATGACCACAGTGTATCCTGATAATGACAATGTTGTGATTGAAAAGAAAAACACTTTACTGAGAAAATTTTGATAATTCATCTTATCTAATGGGCAGAGGCAGAGTGGTAAGAAGAAATCTAAAGTGCTTCCACAATATACATATATATATATATATATATATATATATATATATATATATATCACTAATATAGCTGACAGCTATATTAGTGATATATTTAGCAATAAGGACCACAGGTGGAAATGATTGATTTAGGGGAAAAAACTCTCTGATATTTCTAAAATTTATATTAAACAGATACAAAATAGGTCTGTTTAGACATCATCAAAATGTGTACAGCCAGGAATATGAAAAACAATAATAAAATTGGGGGTATTATTGAAGGGAAGAGAAAAAGGAAATTCGGACACAAGTGTGAGCAATGTGAGCAACAGTGTGGACAAGATTGGAAGAAAGCAATAAATTAGGAAACAAAAAAGTAATAAAAGATTTTCAGAAGTAAAGGAAGGAAAGAATTTGCAGGAAGATATTCAAGGAAATATGCCACCTGGATTTGAAAAGTAAGAGGACATAGACAAGTTCAATAAGAACCGAGTTTTGGTGAAGTCATATTGATAAAATTTTTGAAATATGAATGTGAAGCCATAAAATTCTGGATCCATGAGTTCAACATATCCTGTTGATTTTAAATGTTGGGAACAAACACTTTCATCCTGACCTTAGAAGAATTATACAGGGGGCATGATAGGATGGGAAGCGGAAACAAAGGAGTAAGATACAATTCTTGATAAGAAATGTACTCATTATCTTGTCCGTGTAATTGTAAGCCCTCTGTACAGTATTTTCACAATAAAAAACAATGAAAAAGAAAAAAAAGAAGCATCCCTCATGTCAATTATGGTGCCTTTTTGGTAGCTTATAGAATTTGGAAGGCACTGTTAGGCCTGTTCTTTTCCAACGGATACACCCAACACTACCAAAAAAGAACAACAACAAAAAAGAATTATACAGATACAATTGTTCTGAACTTTACTTAGAGGTATTCTGTATAAATTTTTTAATTGTGAAAATGCTGTACAGAGGGGTTACAATTACATGGGAAAGATAAGGAGTACATGTCTTATCAAGCAATGTTGCCTCCTCCTTTGTTTCTCCTTGCCATCCCTTCTCATATCCCCCCCCTAAAGTTTGTAAAGTTCGTTTTTGAATATTTTTGGGGGGAGGTCTGGTCGTGGGGCCTGAACTCTGGGCCTGGGCGCTGTCCTTCACTTCTTCAGCTCAAGGCTAGTGCTCTACCACTTGGGCCATAACACCACTTCTGGCTTTTTTTCTTTTTGCATATGTGGTGCTGGGGAATTGAACCCAGGGCCTCATGCATGCAAGGTAAGGACTCTACCACTGAGCCACCTTCCCAGCCCCATTGTTTTTGGATATTTTTGAAGCCTTTGTTTAGCCAGGAGTTTATACATTGAACTATAACTCAGACAAACCTAACTTGTCCTACAGTTCCAATTCTTGGCCCATGTATCCACATCAGTTTGGGATATTATTGAAATATCTTTAGATATGTTTGGATATCTTATCAGCCTATTCATAATAAATGTCGGACAAGTAACACTAAGTATTAGGTTGAACATACAGCTTTACTGATGTGATTGAAGATTCTCCGAATTGATTCTTCTTTAGAATAGAAAATTCCTCAATAGCCATTGAAACATCATAACTGCCATATAGTCTATTTTAAACTCTAGTTCTTATTAGGGATATTTCTATGTTGAAATAGCCCTATCAATCAACCTACCACAAATTCAAGTGCTCTTATAAACTTCAAGCTTTTATTGAATGGAAGAGTTCAGATATTACCCTCACCACTAGGATTAAATGCCTAAAAAGATAAGACATTTTGCTTTAGTGCCTTTCTTTCATTTTCTCATACCCATTTTCAAGTAGGGAAGGATGATGATATAGCAATAATACAATGGTAACTTGTATTAACACAACATGTAGGATCTAGTGTAAATTCAGATGCTTACTAATTAGCTCCAGATTTTGTGGATATTTATATTTCTACAGGGAAAACTAATGAGCTCCAAGGAAATGTCCCTAAGTAGCCTTTCAATTCTAATATCACTGTTCATCTCAAAATGCTTTAAATTCTACATCCTCTACTGTGGGTGTAGGGTTATACTGTGCAACTTTTCTCCTCAGAGAGTGAGTACTGCCCTATTGCTTAACATGGACAAAGTACCTTCATACATAGACTGGGTGTGTGCAAACAAATAGTGGTAGTTAAACAATGTTCTTAGCAGTTTGTAAAGATGAAATGGAAATAGAGCAACTATGAACTCAAAAGGAATGTGCAAAAAAGACAAAAGCACAAAGTAGAATGTGCCAAGGAAATGCAGAAGTGTGATTTCAAATTATGTGCTCAGGTGTGAGGGTGTGTTCAAAGTATAGCTTCAGAAAATGTAGTTGGATAACTTTGGGGGAAACACTGCTTTAAACTATTCTGGGATAATTGTACAAGTAGAAGCCCCTAGCTCTGACTCTAATCAGCCACAACATCATCAACTTTGGGACTATTTTCCACGTGCAAAGTGAGAAAAACAGGGCTCATTACATTTAGTGTTCAGGTTGAAGTAGTGGAAATCACATAATTTTTCTTATAAGTCTTCATTTATTTTGGAGCATTACAGTAGGAAAAAGCCAAGTAAATATTTTGCATGTACCTAAATTAATTGGGATGTATTATATTGGTCTCTCTTTAACTGGGAAATTATAGATTATGTCTTTTTATACTCTAACTTGGGACAATGATCTGCTGTCAGTTATTTTCTTCTCTTCCCCATCTTTTGCCCTTCCACTTACATAATTTTTATTTAAAGAGACATACATGAGCTTGCATTATTAAAACCTTCAAAATTATCTGAACTACTTCATACTTCTGGCAGACTCCTATATTTTTCTCAAGGGAATATTTTGTCACTACCATTTTTATCCCATATGATATTGGACATCTTGCTGCCTAATTCAGTGCAAGATATACATTAGACTCATCCAGATATCTCAACACTTGTACGACCATGAAATCTTATCTTCCTTAGAAATCGTGATTTTAGAATGTCTGAGGAGGTGGCATCTGTCATTTTAGAATGACTCTAAATGATACTTACATGCAATCATGTTTTAAACCAATATGCTCCTCAGTAGATGAATGAATTGACAAAATGTGGTATATATAAACGCGGTAGAATTCTATGCTTACAATTCATAAGGAAGTGGAATGACTTGGAAAAATCCTACTAAGTAAAATAAACAAGACACAAAGAACGATTCCATGGTTTCCCTAATTTGTAATAAGTAGGGAATATCTAGGATAGTCCTAAAAGTTGAACAGAATGGCTCAAGGACTATTTATAAGATGATGCTGAGCAAAATGAAGTCCTGCATATGGAAACAGAGGTTTTTCTTTGTGGTTGTTGTTTTTAATGTACTATGTGGTTTCTTTTTTCTTTTGTGTTTTCCCCTATGTTTTGTCCCCTGCTATATTTGATTTCAGTATCATGTGTCATTGTATATAAATTTATCTTAATGTGGCAAGGGAAGAGGAATAATAAAATGGTGAGACAAAGGACAAATGGCAAACTAATGCAGTAGCAATGCACACAACACAACATGTTTGAAATATAAATTACAACTTGTGAGGGGTATTGAGGTCAAGGAAAACTGAGGAAAGTGATGGGGGGTAAAAAGTTTGACTTGTTATGTATTCACTACCTTACAATTACTGCAACCCCTTCTATATATCACCTTGACAATAAAATTAAATTGAAAAATAAGCTACAAAAATATAATTTCAATGTGTTGGTTGGTATGGTAAATATGATTCTATTACCCCTTTTTTTTATCAAAGGGTCATCAACTTGAAGGTTATCAAACTATACAATATTTTCACAATATACTTGCCATTATTTTGGAACAAAACATTATTTTAATATTATCTCATACTAACCCAAAAACGTTCAATTCTATGGAAACTCCTAACTTATAAAACTGAATAATTGTAAAGAGGACAGAATATATATGTTCTTCAAAATTCCTAGGACTGCTAAATACTCATTTTCAAATTCTGAACATGCTATACCAGAGACATTTAAAACAGTATCTGTTTGCACTTTATTTAATTCTGCCATAGATGCAGTTTCCAATGGGATGTTACACATTTAAAAGTCAACAGATAAAATAGCCATTTTCTGGTAGAAGATAAAACTATGACCTATCTATAACAATTAATTCCTGAAGAGTTAACATTTGTTCATCAGAGTAAGCTATTATTTCGATGACAAAGAATCCCAAGTTTTTATGCCCAACAGTTTACAACTTGTAAGGTGCACCTTAAAATTCCCTAAATTTATATCATGACTTGCTTATCACTACTGTGAAAATATACTGCACTTCTGCTGTGATACACTCCCAGATGTGCAAAGAACACTACACAAAACTTTGCTGCATCATTTCCCTCCAGTGATATTCTTGAGATCAGAACACTTGCAAGTATTATTTATTTTTATGTTATTATATATTATTGTTTTATGTATCATAGATATTCAGGAGATCTGAATATCTGAATATTAAGATCTGAAGATTATGGTTCAAAGCCCACTCAGGCAGAAAGTTTTCTTAGATTCTTATCTCCAATAAACTGCTAAGGAAAAGCCAGACAAAAGTGGCACTGAGGTTCAAGTGGTAGAGCAGTAGCCTTGAGCAAAAACAGTCTCAGGGACAGTGCCCAGGCCCAGAGCTGAAGCCCTAGTACAAACCAAACAACAAAAACGAAATAAAAACACACCTCAAACCTAGCTTTTTACTCATTGTATACAGATGTATGTAATTAAGGAAATTTCTTCCTGTGTTATGTATAGGTAGAAGAAAAAGGATGACACAATTATTCTCTTCATACCATGTCACACCAGTCTCAAAAATTGCTCTTTTTCTAAATTTATAAATTAATAGCATCCATTTGTTAGCACCTCTTTCTAGATTTTTCACATTATCATGCTATACATGAATTATTGGAATTATATATTAACTAAGTTCTAATTATACCTCACTTGAAAGAATATTCTAGGCAAATAAAATGCCAGAATCATTTGTGAATTTCTAAATTAAATCTTCTACTTGAAAACAATTTTGCAGTATCCTATAGAATATGAAATTACAAGCAAAAACTACTTATTTTAAATCTAAATTCTAATTTAGCCAGGTCTACAAAGTCCTACATGAGATGAACTTTGCTATTTCTCTTAAGCTATTTGCTTAAGCTTTTGTATTCCTTCATAATTTCTTTGTAATCCAACAGAATGATGCTTACTTTTTCAAATATTTGGTTGGGAATCATGAGCTATTTTCTATCTAGGAATGTTCTGTAATGAAGACAGCATTTAAAACACAAGTGAGGATTATGTATGAGTTGTATATAGGAAACTTGAATTCTCAAAACATAATGACATAATTAACCCAAACTTCCAACTTTGTATTCCTTTCTTGTTTTTTGGATTGTTTTATTGAGGCAAAATTATACTACCTGTTTGAGGGAAGGTATCGTTATGTAATTCCACTCTCTAATCTCCTGTCTTAATTTGAGTGCTAGAATCCCAGGCTTGTATCACATTGCTCTGCCATATTTTGTTGGTTTATTTAATCTAGAAACAGGCTAGCAATTCTGAATTTCTCCAATGATCTTATCCACTAGACTGACTGCTCAGACTGTTTATGTACAATTTTCAAAGACGTTCTAATATTTGACACAGGATATGAACATTTTCAGATGCACCTGCAGGGGTCTCTGTTTCATTCCTCCATGGATCTGATTCCTTTAATAATGATTACTTGATTTTCTTACTATCTCTGTTCCCTAACTTTGTAATATTCTCAAGCTTTTCTGGGGAAAGTTCAATTGAGGGCTTTCTAATATTAAAAAATTATCACTTGTTCTAGTTTTACTCAGGACATATTTTCTATTATTTTCTAACTTTTCTACACATTCTGAGAGTTGTTTCATATATATGTGTTTGTACATATAAGTGCCTCTGTGTATGTGCATGCTTTTATGTATGTATGCCAAAACCTCAAGCTCTTATTCAGCAGTCTTGCTCATAACTAATATTCCATCACTTGAGCCATTTCTCCAATGCAACTTTTGGCTGGTTAATTATAGGTAGTGTATCAAAGACTGTTCTGCCCAGGCTGGATGCAAACTGAACTTCCCAAACTCCTTTACATTCTTAGGTTTCATCTTTCCAAGAGTATCAGATTTTAAACTAGTTACATTTTTGTGAGTGTAAAGTCTAAGCTGTAGCCCAGATTTTTAACTCAATAATACATATAAAGATAGATGAACACCCATGGTTTCCCTTATTTGTAATATCTAGTATATGTATGAGTCAAGCGGAAAAGTTCAGATAATGTGATGTCAGGAAAATGAACCCTTAGATGTGTATTTTAATGTTTTTTTCTTTCATGCATGTGTTTCTAATGCATTTATAAGATTATCTCTTTGCTATATTTCATGTCAGTATAACTTGTGGAGGAGATGGGGAAAAACCAGTTGTTTAAGGATACAGGAGGACCTGTTGCAACAATGAGAAGTACAAGTTGTCATGTCCAAAATGAGCTTTACAATGTTGGTGCGGGGGCGGGGGGAGGGGGGAAGGAGAAGGATGGGGATTGGGGAGGGAGGGGGGAGGCTGGGAAGTGATATGAAGGGTAAACAAAGGAGGAGGCTGCAGTGCTTGGTAAGAAATGTACGCATTATCCTGCCCATGCAATTGTAACCCCTCTGTACAGTATGTTCACAAATAAAATAAAATAAAATTAAAAAAAAAGATAGATGAACATACACATTACACACCTTGAGTGTACATTGTTAGAAATGGGATCTTAAGAGGGGTGCCAGTGACTCATGCCTATAATCCTGGCTACTCAGGAGGCTGAGATCTGAGGATTGCAGTTCAATCCAGCACAAGTAGGAAAGTTTCTGAAGAACTTATCTCCAATTAACCACCAGAAAACTGGAAGTGGCACTGTGGCTCAAGTGGTAGACTGCTAGCCTTGAGCTGAAGAGTAGAGGGAGAGTGCCCAGGCCCACAAACATCAAAAAAACAATAAAAGGAAAGGAAGGAAAAGAAAAAAAGAAATGTGATCTTATCCACCAATTCATTGCTAGTATAATTCCTGCTCTCTCAACATGGCATTATTTCCAGTTAAGTCCATGCTCTTATATCCGAATTGCTTTGGAACTAGAATTATTCCTCCCTTCTACTTTTCACAAAATTCCATGATTAGCTGTCATGATTTAGAACTAGTAGAAGAAACAGAGTGGCCTCATCCTTCATATTCCACTTAGTAGTAATGCTTTCTCTATATCACACCCATAGATCTACCTACTGGCCTTGGCTTTATTATTTCAAAATTGTCTTATTTGCAGAGTCTTCTATTCTGTATTGAACCATTATACTTAAACATAGAACTTCTTTTTCTCCAACTATTCTTATTGTTTCTCCTACTGTTAACTTATGAATACTTGGGAAATAATGCAAAACACACACAAATAAATGTTTCTGAGACCTTCTTCCCACTCAAAATTTGTCTTAATTTACAGACCACTTAGGAAATTTGAACTTAAAGTACTCCAGGATAATGGTTTTTTCATGTTTTTTATTGTAAAAATGATGTACAGAGGGGTTAGAGTTACATAAGAAAGTTAATGAGTACATAAATTATCAAACATTGTTACCTGCCCTTTTGTTTTTCCCTTGCCATCCCTTTTCTCCCCGCCACCCTAAATCCCTCCTCCACTCCCCAAGTTGTAAAGTTCTTGTGTCTTGTACATCTCATCTTTACGGTGGCTCATACTGTATCCTTGTTTCAGCATTTTGTTATTTTCTTTCTGCTCCTCACATTAGAAAAATGTATATGCAAGATTCAAGTCACCAACATTAAATATAGAAAAAACAGGGGTTATACCATGGAGGAAGAAACTAGAAGAGAAACAACAAAAAAATCACATAGTACATGTTAGATACATTAAAAACAATAGTAAGAAAGAAATAAACAAGTTGTGTCTTATGTTGGGGTCCATTTCACTTAACATCATCTTATATGGCCATGTGTACATGGATAATGTTTTACAAACCATGTAAATTCCATATTTTCTCATTATTAAGTTGTCTCTGAAACATGTGGTACCTCATGTTCAAAAATGTACTTGTGCTATTTCAATGAAGACACAAAATGTTCATTTTACATGGAGCAGCACCATAGATTATTACTGGAAGTAAATGGAAGGAACTGTTACTGGAAGTGGAAACTGATTCCGAGAGAGGAATAGAACATTGTGACATGACAAAGTTCAAGTTAATTTGTGTTCTCATTTTTACTGTAAAAGAAAAGAATCCAAGCCTTGAAGGAAACTCTGTCACTGACTTTATCGAGTGTGTTCTTTTTTTTTGTTTTTTGTTTTTGTTTTTTTTATTGTGAATATACTGTACACGGGGGGGAAGCTGGGAATGGATGTGAAGGGTAAACAAAGGAGTGTGTTCTTTACTAATATAAAACTTGTTTGTAAACTTCTAGTTGAGAGTATAACAAAAGGAAAAAATATGCCATTTGGAGGCCAACATAGAAAAAAAGGACAGAACGTTGCTTTAAAAGTGTTCTACTGCAAAGAAACAAAGTCATAGAGGTTTAAAAGTGTTGTATGCCAAAATATTTCACTCCTGACATGATTCTCTTGTTGAAGGAGACAGATATCCATTGCTTTAATCTGGTTCTGAGTTCTCCATACCAATAAGGATTCCAAAAAGCAGGATCCAGTGAGTATGTTCAGCAAAAGGAGCCTCTTTTCAAACCAGTGTTTTAAGGATGGTCCCAAATAAATATGTGAGTATTTTTTGTTTGTTTGTTTGTTTGTTTTGTTTGTGCTGGTTCTGAGGCTTGAACTGAAAGGCTGGACTCTGTCCCTGTAGAGTTGTCTTTCCTGCCCACCTGCCCCCAAAGCTAGTACTCTATTCTTTGAGCCAAACTCCACTTCTGGCTTTTTTGGTGTTTAATTAGAGATAAGAGATTGACAAACTCTCCTGCCTGGGTTGGCTTTGAGATAGTAATAAATCCAAGTGACATCAACCATATGGACTTCTCTTTTGAACCAAGAAATATTAGATGAAGTTTATTATAAAACTAATATTTGGCAGTTTTTAAAACAAGAGAATATGTCCAGCAAAGAAGCCATAACTTAACTCAGCAAAAGTAGGTGCACTGAATTATTTTGGAATTATTTTCTCTGCTCGGGAATATTACTTAAAACTTACTTAAAACTTAAAACTTACTTAAAACTTAAAGCCATATTTGCACTTTTTCTAAAGCACCATTTCTAGGATTCTGGTGGTAATTGAAGATAAGATTCTCATGGATTTTCCTGACCAGTGTGGCTTTGAACCACAATCCTCCAGTCTCAACCTCTTGAGTAGCTAGGATTACAGGTGTGAGACACCACAGCCGACTCATACGTGCAGTTTGGTGCACGTAATGACACTATGTAGACAAAAAATGGAAATTTGAATCAAATGATATGACAATGCAGCTTTTCAGAAAAATTGAGGTAGCAATAAATATGTCCTCCTTTTCCATGTTCTTACATTAATGACTCATGAGCGTAGGCACTCTTACATTAGCATCCTCTGCTGTCTGTGTATGTGGACTTAGTATCAGAAATTTTTCATAGAGAAATAGAGAAAGTCTGAGATTTTTACAAAGCAAAGGAGATCAGGTATAAAAGAGCAGCATAGAAGGATATACAACTTATCACACAGAGATTAAGAACTAGCCTAAGTGATTAGAATGCTAAAGGCAATGAGGAATAAGCCTAGGTGATATCTACTTCTTCAATAACCAAAATGGTTCCCTAGAACAGTTTATGGTATAACTTTGTTATTATTATCATTTATTCCTTCCATCTGGAGTTATTCCTTCTCTTCTGTCAAAACTATTAATTAACCTCTGTCTTCTTGGTGCCATGACTTGCCAAAAAGGTTTCCAAATCTCACTTATACTACCCTTCTCATTGTGATTAGCAGTGACCACTCAAAATCCTGGAATATTTGAATTTCCGGGATTAATCTTCAACTGATATCTAAATACATTCCTGGTATTAATTGCCATGACCTATTAACAAAACGTTTTATTTTTGCTTAACACAGTATTCTAATATAGATAAAGTACATGAATTAGGACTATTGTTAGGTATCAGTAGGAAGGAGCAATTATATATTCCATGTATGGTTCCTTTATTTTGCATTTACTAGCTAAATGACTCTTTTGCCAGTCCTGGGGATTGAACTCAGGACCAGGGAACTGTTCCTGAACTACTTCTTCTTCTTCTTCTTTTTTTTTGATCAAGGCTAGCATTCTACCACTTGAGGCAAAGTACCAGTTCCACTGTTTCTTTTTCTGTTTATGTGGTACTGAGGAATTGAACCTACGGTTTCATGCTTGCTAAGCAATAACTGTTCCATGAAGCCACATTCCCAAAGTCCTAAATGACTTTCTTTTTTATATTAATAAGTTTTTTTGTGAAAATAGAGTACAGTGGGGTTACAATTACATGAGCAATGTAATGAGTACATTTCTAATCAAGCATTGTTGTCTCCTCCTGGTTTCCCCTTACCATCCTTGCCCACCGATTCGCCCCCCCCCCCACCAAAGTTGTAAAGTTAGTTTTTCGACATAATGACTTGTTATATTGGGACTTTCTTAAGATGGCATTAATTTTTCATTTGATTAACATGTATTATAATTTAGGGCAGGAGGAAGAAAAGGAAATGGAAAACAATAGTAAGTCCAGTAAGGCTATCACATCACTAAGGAAATAGTGTTAAGACCTGCAGGACTCAGAGCTTTTGCATGTGACATTATTATGTAAAATTTATAACCCATCATCTCCAACATCGATAACATTCTGCTTCCACTTTCCACATCAAAAGCCAAATATCTAAGACTTCTTATTGATTAGGAATGTTACCTAGGAAGGAAGGAGGATGTGGTAGGTGATGGTGGAAAAATATGTCGGTGTGGGGGGGAGGGGGGTATAATTGGGTGGGGGGAGGGGGGAGGATGGGAAGGGAGGTGAAGGGTAAACAAAGGAGGAGGCTGCAATGCTTGGTAAGAAATGTATGCATTATCCTGCCCATGTAATTGTAGCCCCTCTGTACAGTATGTTCTCAAATAAAATAAAATTAAATTAAAAAAAAATATGTATATTGGCTCCCTGTCCACATTTTTGTATTTTTGAAAAGTGCTACTGATGAACTCCCACTTACATCTATTTCACTTGCTGTCTGTACAAGATGCAGATAAATGAAGACATTTGTTCTGGGGGATAGACACATATGTTTACAAAATCCACTTCTGGACAAAAAGATACTAGGTAAGAAAGTATAAATTATTGTCTATAAAATGGTTTCTTTTCTTGGAGAACAAAAGGTAGTATTGAAATGATTACTCCAGCTTTCTTTGAGATTTTATGCTGTCTCAGTATCAAAAGGTTCTCTAATTCCTGTAATAGCCAAGCATAAAAGGCATGATATGAAGACCTCAGTATTTTATTTATTTTTATTTTTTATTGTGAAAATACTTTACAGAGGGGTTACAATTACATGGGCAAGATCAGTATTTTTAGAAACAAAGGTACATAGTAGCTTCCTTCCTGCAGAGACATGTGATGGCAAGTATTATAGTTCTCTTTTTTCCTCTTTATCTCAAGTGTTGCATATCTTGGTATATTGCTCTATGTCCTGCATCAGCTTCCTGTAGGTGAGATTTACCTCTACCCTGCAATGTCAAGATAGGTCATGTGACTTACTTCAGCTTACAAAAGTGAACCAGAAGTGGTGAAAGGGTATTTCTAGGGGAAGATTTCTATCTCATTTTCTGTGTCTTGTTTTCACTTAGCTATGAAAATAGCATATTTCCAGCATATTTCAACTTATATACTGGAAGAATATAGCATGTGAAATTGAGGCAAAACTCAAATGCAGCCTCGTACATATAACACAGGCAGAACTAAACTAATATTAAACATGATATTAAGATGTTAGTTTCTTAACATTCTTGTATACCTTTATGATAGTTGACTATAGCACACCAGAATTTAACAAATCCTAAACAAGAACTAAACAAATAAGTAACATTTCCTATTGGAACCTATTACAATTATTTATAAATAAGCATTCTCCATGTGATCACTTGTGGGAATTTCCATTTCTATAGATGTGTTTAATCACTCTAGAGCACTGTTTCTAATATTCACAATCATTATCCAGACCTTGTGCTAGAGATGATTAAGAAAAAAATATCTAGATTTTTCCTTCTCCTTTGCTCTTCTCCTTTCTCTAACATGAATTCTCATCCTCTCTCCAAACTTTCCTATTAATAAAGGAAGATTGATACATTGTGGATATCAAGAAAAATGGTTCAAATCAAGAATTTTATTTTTTCAGAAATAGATGAAGTAAATCTAAGTGGCTCAAGGAAAAATAAATACATGATATTTTTCCCTTTATTGCTTTCACCAGAGAGTCTGAACATGATTCTAAATATCTAATAAACCATTTGCCTTGGCTAAATTTTTAAAATTATAGTTTTTTAAGTAAATGATAATTTAAAAATTAAATAATTTTAAAATAAATAGTAATTTGTTATTTGCTTTTGTGAGGCATGAAATAAGACTGCATTAACATTGTGTGAGTTGACAGGCTAAATTATATCAGAATCTAAACATAATAAAAAATAGACGATTTTAAGATAAATAGCTTGTAGATTCATTTTTAACGTGACATACCCACAGAGGCATCTTTTGTCTTCTTTTCCTCTCCATGCTGATTCAACTTCAATAAGCAGTTCATGTAATTTAAATGGCTGTGATTCTTTCAGAAATAGATTAGACCCAAAAAAGTTACAAAAAGAGAACCAGTACTGGGTGGTGCATTCTTCAAAACTAGTAGTCAAATAAATATTAACTATAATTCCAAAATAATAACAATCAAATGCTCTTGAAAAGAAAAGATTGTAAGCAGAATGCATAAAAAGTGATAGTGCCAGAACGGCTCTCTGGCATTTAGGATTTCTGGTACATGACAATTTTTAATCAGGCATAATTGCTTTTAGGGACTAATGTTTTTTAGTTATATTTCATTGAAGAAATATGTTGTTCAAAGGCTAACAGGTTATAGTAAAAACAATGGTACACACTCACTGTACATAGCAAATACCTTCCCAAAATATGTCTTCACCAAATACCTAATCCTCAAACATAGATTTACATTATAGATAGATAGATAGATATAGATATAGATATATGTAAAGTAATCACCTTTCATCACCCAAGGAACACATATTTGAATAATTATCAGATGGGGGAAATATACTCAAATTGGTACTTAAAAGTCTCAGGTGTAGTTCGAAAGGACATGATTAGGTAAAAACCATCAGAAAGATGTAAAAAATTCTATCTTAGAAGATAAAGGAAAAAAACAACAACCCAGATTCTGAATTTCTGGAAAGCAGAACAGAAAGTAAATGAATTTTCCAGTAAAATAATTTGAAAAATATTTTAGCTCTATAGGTGGCTGGATTTTGATCTAATGAGACTTATTTTAGATTTCTGTCCTTTACAACTATAAAATGACAAATATGCTTTATTCAAGTCAATTAACTTGTAGAAATATTTTATAGCAGATTTGTATTAGTAAAGTAATTCAACTACAGCCTTTTCCTGATGCAGCTATAGAGACACCACATTTCCTATTTTTTGAGAATAAGAAAAAGGTGCCACATATATGATATACACATGTATGATGCACATACTACTAAGGGCCTTATATAAAGCAAGTCTTGAAATTCTAAATAATATTTAAATAAGAAGCTCCCTTTCTTTATTTTCACATTTGGGGACCACGAAGTACCAAAGTTATGTAGAAGGCTAGGGTAAGAATATGGGAATGAAATCTGTCTCCTAATAAGATAGAGAAAATTTCTGTAATTTTGAGTTACAGTTTCTAAAGTAATAAAAAATAAGGTAAAACAGAAACAGAAACTCAATTTTCTATCCTTCCTAACTTTCCAACAGAAATAAGAGAATCCAGTAAAGATACAGCCATCCCAGGATGGTATAGGATATTATAATATCACTAGATGGTGAAAAAGAAGATAACAAAAATGTGTCCCCTGGAACAATGGGAAACAAAATCTACACCTACAGATTGTGATATAGCTAGAAAATAGTTTCCACCATGCTGTCTTTGATATTTTAGGTTTGTTTGCACAGCAACTTTCCTCTCTTAGGAAATGACCCTTTTTTAAGACCCAAGGATTGCAGCTTATAACCCAGAAACAATCACTGCTTCTAAAAGTAAGCAAGCATGATACTAAGAGTAACCAAGCATACTTCCATCGCTATAGATGCTAAACAAGAATGATCTTTTGGAATAGTCAAAGAATCTTGAACTTTTTCATACCTTTCCTCTTCTCCAAATCAAGAAGTCCTAGTCAAGATATGATAAGCATTAATAAAGGATTTATATATTTTTTATTGTTATCACCAAAGCAAATACACTTTCCTCTTTGCAAGCTTGACTTTGAAAGAGTCAGACCCTCACAATAATCTTATACACAAAAGTTTACTGCTTTGGCTTAAGTGTTTTCCTGCCTTTGCGTGTTGCTCTCAATTATTTTGGCAACTGCATAGAAAAACAAGATAAATCCATTATGCTTATGTTGAATTGTTCAAAGTCAAGCTGCCTTCAAAATTTTCTGTTGCCCTCGTCACTGCTAATTAAAGTTTAATTATTGCTCTTTAAATGCAACAAAAACATGATATTTTAACTTATATTATCATTGAAACCGGTGAAAACAGGAGAGTCTGTGATTGCTTTTTTAATTGTTTCCAAGTATTTTCCTTGGCTGTTTTCATTATTACCTTTGTTCCGGTCTTCTAATCAGGAATAGAGGATTAGCCAAAAAGATCTTCCTAAAATATAAGTTTTTAGGCAGAAAAAAAAAACAGATGTTTAATTAAAGATTTTCTTTTTTTTTTTTTTTTTGTCGGTCATGGGGCTTGAACTCTGGGCCTGGGCACTGTCCCTCAGCTCTTCAGCTCAAGGCAAGTGCTCTACCACTTGAGCTACAGCGCCACTTAATTAAAGATTTTCATCTCTTAAGAGACTGAAAATCTCGGAAGATATTTTGCTATTACTGGCATTGTTAAGATGACTTGAGTGCTTTGGTTCTTAAACTAAGTGAAATACATGTAAAATGTTACAGTTGTTCCAAACAAAGATTATGGCTGCTCCAATGAGATGAAACCTCTAATAAGGTTTGAGGGCATATAGATTTTAGGGGAGAAGGGTTAATGTTAGAAAGTCAAGGGAGATTCCTAAAACAGCACTGCCTATCACGTATCAGTTATTATACTTAAGATATATAAGTATATATACGTACAAATATGAATTGAGTGAGAAATGTGTGATTTACAAAATTGATTCAATGACAACTAAATCCAGAAAACACTTCTCTATATTTATATGAACTAGTATATTTAGTGAGGATTTAAAAACTTTTAGAATATATATTTTAAAATCTTTGTAAAAATATTTGTTTATTTTTAATTTTTGTCGGTCCTTGGGCTTGAAATCTGAGCCTGGACACTTTCCCTCAGCTAACTCAAGAGTAGTGCTCTACCACTTGAGCCACTGCCAGTTTTCTGGTGGCTCATTGGAGATAAGAGTCTTACAGACTTTCCTGCCTAGGCTGGCTTTGAACCATGATTCTCAGTTCTCAGACTCCTTCTCCTTAGTAGCTAGTGTTACAAGCATGAGCCACTGGCTCCTAGCTACATAATTATTTTTTTACCTATTTATGAAGTATTGAGTGGTAATCCCATTCATTTATACCTTGTGGAATGATCAAGCTGTATCATACCCATTAAATTCTGAGTGTAACATTTCTTTTTAGTGAGAATGCTCAAAAACTTATCTTCTGGCTGTGATGAAATATCTATTCTTAACTATAATAACTTTTCATCTTGTGGTATATAATTAATAGATTTACTTTTAGTCATAGAAATCTGCTAATTAACATTATATAAAACATGATTTGTAAAGTGAAAGAAATTCATGGTTCCATTACTTGTTTTAAGAAAACAATTATGCTTTTGTTTTCAATTATATTTCTGTGGGAATGTGTAATATTCATTGATTTAACTGTTAAAATTGATATCAATACACTATATAAAGTTGATTCAAACTTGTATTTGAAAATTGCACACTTAACACAAATATAATTCCACTTTCCTCTACCTCGTAAATAAAATAACAGTAAAGCAAAGTTGGTGTTAGCCATTCATGTGTACAATCGTACAACTCGGGAGGCTGAGACCTGAATAATTTAGTTCAATGTCAGTCTAAATAGACAAAAATGGGAAAACTTATCTCCAATTATCCAGCAAGAAGCAGAAGGTGAGAATGTGGCTCAAGGATAGAGTGTCATCAGCCATGAGAAAAAATACAAAGGAGACCATTAAAAATCAAGTTCAAGGCCTAAAAATAAAACACACTCAAGGCAACATCAAAAAAGTATTATGAACATCAATAATGAAGATAAAATAGAAGAAAAGATCATGAGAAACAGAAACATGTGGAAGAAATCATTTGACAGAATTTTAATTCATGAGAGGGAAAAGTCGCAGTCTCATTTGTACAATCTCATTGTATTCATTTTTGTTGAAACCTGTCTATTGGGTAAAGTGAAAGAGTATATTGGATTACCTGACATTGGATAAATTGCCTGTGACTATGCAACATCCCACTCTCCTAAAATCTTAAATCGTGCTTGTTAATTTAAATAAAACATCATGTTAGAGAGTGTTTGGTCCATACAGACTGGGGTCTTTATTTTGAGGCTTCAGACCAGTGTTTTGTTTATAACGATTCCTGCTTTACCCCCCTTCCCTGGTGCAGCTATACCTCACTTAGCTGTTACCAAGCCAAGGCTTGGAATAAATCCACCTGCCTTAATCCCTCCCTTACTCCAGCTATAACTTATTTCACATACTCTCTGTCTTAGCATTAGTTGTTTTCTGACTAATTCCCACCAGAAATCTCTAATATTTAAGTAAACCCAGTATAAATAACCTAGTTAGAAAAGGGAGAAAGCGTTTAGCATTGGCTGAGGCTCTGATCTGTAGGTTTGTTCCCTAATAAATCTGTGCTACACTATCTTTTTTTTCATGGCTTTTGAGTCTGACAAATGATTGATTTGGTTTGATGTAATCCCATTTATCCTGAATTACTTTGGAAGTTTTGACCTGTGCCAAGGAGACCTCATGTTTCCCCTAACTCTTCCAGTAACTTTCTCAAGGTATCTGGACTTACATTGAGGGTTTCAATCCATTTGGAGTCGATTTTGGTGCAGCGGGATATATAAGGATCTACTTCAGTTTTCTGTGTACAGCAAATTCTACCAGGACAGTGTTTTGAAGAGGCTGTTCATCTTCCGTCCTGTGTTTCTGGCTTCCTTAACAAAAATTATGTGCCTATAGGAGTGGATACATTTCTGGATCTTCAATTCTGTTGTATGGATGGAATTCTGTGCTTCCATTGGAAAGAATGGCATTACCCCATTGCTGAAGAAATGGAAAGACTGGGAAAAAATGATATTAAGTAAAATAAGCCAGAACCAATTAAATATATGCTGCAGGGTTTTCCTCATTTCTAATAACTAGGTATGTCCATAAATCAACAAGATAATCTAAGAGATAATAGACAAATAATTGCACTTGGATGTGATTTACAGCACTCTACGCATTCACACGGCAAGAACAAGACAAGTTATTCTTAGGAGAGGATCACAATGGCTCAATAGCTTATGTGCATTTTGCCATATAAATGTTGCTAATTGCAATGAACTCTAAGAATTAATCATACATGTGAAATACATATATCTATATACAATTTTTAAAGATGTCATAAATATCCGACTTCTCTGTAAAATCAAAAGTAAAATTCTGAATTTAGAAGATAATATTGGAGAAAGTTTTCAACACATAAACTAAAATACATTGTAAAGCTGGTTTTGACATGACATTTTGTACTTCTCATTGTTGCAACAGGTCCACCTGAATCCTTAAACGACTTGTTTGTCCCCATCTCCTCCACATGTTATACTGACATCAAATATAGTGAAAGCAGGGGTTACACTGGGGGGGAGGGACATACACAGCAACAAAGAAATAATCTTATAAATGCATTAGAAACACATGCATGAAAGAAACGAAAACATTAAAATACATATTTAAAACCCCTCTGTACAGTATGTTCTCAAATAAAATAAAATAAAATATTATAAAAAAAAACTAAAATACAAAGGGGAAAAGCTGGGAGAGAAAAGCTAAGAGGAAAAGTAGAAAAGCTAACTATTGAAGACTTAATAAACAATTCCCAAAACTACACAAGAGAGGTGGGGTACAGTTCAGTTGTAGAACTAGACTAATATATACAAAGCCATGGGTTCAATCTCCAAGAAGGCCTAATAATAAGTTACTAGATAGTAGTAATACAATAATTACTTGAAATAAATGCTTTCATATTAGAGAGGCCTGAATCCTAAAACAGTAAACAAAATATTCTCAATTCTTTTTATGGCTTCTTTTTTATTGTGAAAATACTGTACAGAGGGGTTACAATTACATGGGCAAGCTAATGAGTACATTTCTTATCAAGCATTGTCTCTCAATTCTTGTATCCAATGACATGAAACTACAAGAATGAAGAGGAATTAGTTTCCTTTTTACCCTTTCCTTTCCTTTTCTTTATCGTTCTTTTCTTTTTTCCTTTGACACTACTGGTTTTGAAGTTGCTAAGGTTCTAACCAATTTAGATTATTTTTCAGGCCATACCTCCATTCAGCAATGATCTCTTACCTATGGATTCCACAAACGTGAGATAACAGGAAAATTACACTATATCTGGCTTTCTTTGTTTTTGTAGTTTCTCATGATTTTTTTGGTCAGAACTGGCCCTGATATCAGTCTTCTAAATCTCTGCCTTCTAATTAGCAAGGTATATTTCATCTCAAGCTTGGACCCAGAATAGTTTTCAATGTAAACATTGAATATTCACTTCTGTTTTCTAGATATCATTAAATTCTACTGAGGTTAGTATGGATCATTATGATGTTGTAAGAACAGAGATAAATCCCTTGAATTCTTTTTCCAATTTATTTTAATATTTCTAGTATACATCACACATAGAACATTAATATTTCACAAGTACTTTATGCAGACTTCAGTTAATTTATTTTGTACACATATTAAGTCCAATATAATTTTATCAACACTACTTGAATATACAATATTTACAGATATGTTTCTTTACCAAAAATAAGTCTGTCTCATGCTTCCCTTTTATAATTAAACCCACTACTTCTCTTTGTCCCATCCCAGACCTGTTTCATCCTGGCAACCAACATTTTTTTTTCCTCCGACTTCTATAACATGCAATAAATAAGGTTTTTGGATTGCCTTCAAATCTTTGGTAGATTATTCCCAGTTATTGTATTTCTTAATATTGTATTATGTTCACTCCAATTGCCTTTTGGTACTGTCATTAGAAAATGTAGCACAATTCATTTCCCATTCACCTGAATAAGGCCTGAATTGACTTCCATTTCTTTGACTAGAGGAAATAATGCTGCTATAATGCTCTGTGTTTTTGCCTTTGGGTGAATGTTACATTTTATGACTATGAGTCAAAGCCTGAAGAGCACAATTCCTGTGCTATAGTGTGGGTGGTTGCATATATCACATTCAAGGAACCTGTCAAAATGTTTTCAGAATTGGCTTTCCCACTTGACATTCCTGCCAGGATCCAGTTTCTCTGTTTCTTGATAGGATTTAGTGTGGTCATTATTGTATTATGTGAAGTAATTCTCATACATGTTTTATGATGTCATTTTAGTTTAATGTGCATTTAGTTGATGATTGATGATGCTTTTCTTGTGCTTACTTTTCACAGGATGTATTTTGCTGGTTTCCAGTTGATGTTCTTTTTAACTTTAGGTTTTGAGATTTCTATGTAGAATCTAGATTTGAGGCATTCTTAAGGTATAGGATTTGCAAATATTTTATCCTTGACTATAGATACCCTTCATCATCATCATCATCATCATCATCATCATCATATTAGTATTACTACTATTACTTTTGTACATATATCTATTGTCCTGAGGCTTGAACTCAGTGTCCCTGAGATTTGTTGCAATTTGTAACAATTTACCATTTCAGTCATGCCTCACTTCTGGCTTCTTTGCTGATTAATCAGAATAAGATTCTCATGGACTTTATTTTGTGGGCTGCCTTCAAGTAGCAATACTCCAATCACAGCCTCCCAAGTAGCTAGGATGAGATATATGAGCTACCTGCTCCCAAATTCTATTCACTACTTGTATATGAGCTTTCACAGACTAAATTGTTTTACGCTTCTATTGAGTTCAACTATAGCATTTTCCTTTCCTATAATTTTAATGACAAATTTAAGAATGCTTCATCTCCAAACTTCTCAAGACATCTTCTTTTGCTTTACATTTACATCACTCTTTTTGTTTTATATGCCACGTTTTAATCCTGCTTGAAGTTAACATTTAAATAAACTGTTATGTTTAAGTCAATGTTCACTTTTTTTTTCCAGTCGTGGGGCTTGAACTCTGGGCCTGGGCACTGTCCCTCAGCTCTTCAGCTCAAGGCGAGCACTCTACCACTTGAGCTACAGCACCACTTCCGGTTTTCTGGTGGTTTATTGGAGATAGGAGTCTCACGGTCTCTCCTGCCCGGGCTGGCTTTGAACCGCGATCCTCAGATCTCAGCCTCCTGAGTAGCTAGGATTACAGGCGTGAGCCACCAGCGCCCGGCTTCAATGTTCACTCTTTAATTCTCTCAAATACTGTCTAACCTATCACCACTTATTAAAGAGAATGTCATTCCACAAATGTTTGGTTTTACCCCTTATTAAATATTCCTTGATAATATTTATGTGGATCTAACCTGGTGCCCTACAGACCAGCTTTACTATTGGACAGAGAAATATATTCCAACTTATTTTTCTTTCTCAATGACTCAAAGAGTGCTAGTCAAGTGTTTTTAGAAATTGTCATAAACATAAATAAAACTCTGAACCTGAGCGCTGTTGGCTTATGTTTATCATCCTAGCTGCATAGGAGACTGACATCTGAGGGTTGCGGTTCAAAGCCAGCTGGAACGGGAATGTCCATAAGACTTTTATGTCCAATTAACCACCAGAAAACCAGAAGTGGCACAGTTGCTCAATGAGTAGAGCATTCACTTTGAACTGAAGAGCAGAGGGACAGCACCCAGGACCAGATTTCAAGCCCCATGAATGACCAAAAGGAAAAGGGGAGGAGACAATTTATATCTTTACTCAGTTGTATCCTGCAATCCACAAAATGTATATGTCTCCATTTATTTATATGTTTGCTTTTATATTCAATGTTGTATAATTTTCAACGTTGGGTGAACAGCACTTTAATACATTTTGATGATGTGTGAAGATAGCACAAAGAAATTCACAGAAAACAGTTGAAAAATAAAGGGCAATGGGAACGGCAAAAGACAGAAATGGGTTAATCAGGCCCTTCATTAATATGTGAGAATGTAAAATATTTCAATAATTTTCTTCGTTAATTAATATACAGCAATTAAGAAACATCTTCCAAAGGCTTTGGTATTCAAGTATGATATAAAGGATAAATACATATTCTGTGGTGAAATGAAAGAAAGATAGATAAGAAAATACATACTTATAGACATTCTTATAGACATTCTTATAGATATACTTATAGACATTCTTATAGACATACTTATAGACATACTTCAAGACATTCTTATAGACATACTTATAGAAATTCTTATAGACATACTTATAGACATACTTAAAGATATTCTTATAGACATACTTATAGACATTCTTATAGACATACTTATAAACATACTTATAGACATACTTAAAGACATTCTTATAGACATACTTATAGACATTCTTATAGACATACTTATAGACATTCTTATAGACATACTTATAGACATTCTGAGGCCTATTGGCTCATTGGACTTGAAAGATGCTGGTATCTAAGATAACACTAAAATGTTAGACTTGAGCCTATCTTTAAGACTGTTTAATATGATTGCTTTTTGAGCCAGTATTCTTTCTTGTTTTTGATGGTGGTATTTGTGCAGGTCGTGGGCCTTGAACTGGGCCTGGTCGCTGTCCCTCAGCTTTTCAGCTCAAGGCTAGAGCTCTACCACATGAGCCATAGTGCCCCTTCCGATTTTCTGGTGATTTATTGGAGATAAGAGTCTGATGGACTTTTCCTACACAGGCTGGCTTTGAACCACGATCCTCAGATCTCAGCCTCCTGAGTAGCTAGGATAAGCAAGGGTGAGCTACCAGTGCGTGGCTCCTCTGTACAACATCAACCATAAAATAAAATAAAGTAAAATCAATAAAGGACATGTTTGGCAAATAAAGTAAAATGGTAACTTACACACAAATGAAAATAATAATATACATATATGTCTGTGTACATGTATGTACACATCTCTATATTCTTATATATGTATACATATATAGGTGTTTGTATATATACACATATAAGTATGAATATATGCAGATGTACACATAGTGTGTATATACATACATTTATTTAAATAGACTTGAATCCAAAATATATTAAGAGCATATTAATGCCAATGAAAACTTTAACCATCTTGAATAAGTTATCCAAAAATCCAAATACATATCTCTATAGTAATAGAACAATAACCAAGGAGCGTATGGTTAAAGGAAATAGAAACAATAAGATAGTCCTGCACAACCATTATGTAGAAATTGGAATCCTTATACATTGGTGCTTGGCACTTAAAAAGATATAGTCAGTTTGTTAAACATACAGGAAATCTTTGAGATATTACATATAGAGTACCCTCTATGATCCAGCATTTTGAATCATAATTTTATATACAAAGTAGATTTCAACATATGTCCAATGAGACACATGTACAAGAATATACATAGAAAAACCTTTACAACAACATAGAATAAAATATTGTAATGCCCATTGAGGATGTTATTCCATTATACACATGCATTTATACACAAGACAATATGCTCTATCCATGAGAAAAATTTACATTGACTTACTTTGGAAACAGTAATAGTACATGGGAGAAATGGATAAAATAGACTACATTTTCTGATTATAAGAGGTTTGTAAAATTAGCACATCTGTAGAATTAGAATATGAAATAATATCTGCTTAAGGGGAGCGTAGGTTGAAATAATGACAGGAAATGACTACTAAAGAATATTGGAGTATTTTGAGAGGGTAGTAATGATAAAATATTCTAGAACTGAAAGTGATATTCTTACTCCAACTCTAACAGTCTAAGAATCATTGCACTTTATTGAAGAATTACAAATTGCATTTGCATTAACCTTAGGAAAAATTTTAGAATAGAACTGGGTGAATCTGAGTGATTATTTAGATTTTAAAATCACAAAATTGTATAATGCATTACTTTAGTATGTTGATGAATAAGACTATCAAGAAAATATGATCCGTGATATATCCTCTGACTGACTATAAATGACACTGCAAATCAGAGAATATCCTACAAAATTATGTAAATTGAGGGATGAGATAGGATTGAGAAGGATGAGGGATAATGATCATCAAGAGCAATTGTATTGGGCTGGGAATGTGGCTTAATGGTAGACTGCTTACCTTGCATGTGTGAAGCTCTGAGTTTGATTCCTCACTACTACATAAACAAGAAAAGCTGCAATTGGTACTATGACACAAGTCGTAGAGTACTAGCATGAGGAAAAGAAGCTCCAGGACATTGCCAAGGCCCTGAGTTCAAGTCCCAGGACTAGTCGAAAAACAAAAAAGGTGGGCACTAGCCAGGCACTAGTGCCTCAGGCCTGTAATCCTAGATAATCAGGAGGCTGAGGATTGAGTTTTGAAGGGAGCCCAGGCAAGAAAAGCTGTGAGATTATCTCCAATTAAATCTCAGAAAAATCTGAAAGTGCTGCTGTGCCTCAAATGATAGAGTTCTAGTGTTCATCCAAGGGTGCTCAGGGACAGCACCCACCCAGAGTTCAAACCTCAGGAGAGAAAAAAAAAACTCACTAAACACTATTCATAAACTGCTTTGTCAAACAGCCTCTCCCGTACAACTACTTAAAGTTAATTGAAAATATAATAAAATACAAGTCATTTTGGGAACCAGACATAGATAGTATATACGGGACAAAGTAAATTTTATATTATGCAGTTTGAGTTGAAATTCGTTCTATAATCTTCTTACATAATTTATGAAATTAACAATACTGTCAATTATAGGTAAATTTGCTTCAGGAACTGAATGTATTCTGCTGTTTTTTCATAGATAACCATAGGGGTGATTTTTGCCTCTTATTGAAGTATATCTGATATTTTAAAGTAGATTTGTCCTAATATAATAATAATTTAATCAATCATTTCATTAGGGCGATGTTTGTCAGATTTCTTTCTAGTAAATCTTATCCCTTATAATAAATGAGAACATGCTGTGACAGTCTCCTATTAATATGACAAATACTTTATAATATTAACTTAAAAGGGGGACAGATTAATCGTGGCTTCTGATTTTACACATTACAGTTTCTGCTTCTCATCCTCATTGCGTGGGTTGGTGGTGGCACAGTACCCCATGTCAAGAACATGTGATGGAGTATGTGTATTCATTGAAGCCAGGAAGTAAAGAAGAGGAGGAATAGGAGTGGGGAAAGGGAGAAAGAAGAGGAGGGGAAGAGGGAGAGGGAGAAGGAAAAGATAAAGGAGACCGAGACAAAGAAGGAAAAGAAGGAAGACGAGGAAATGACTTTGATATTAACATCCTCTTTGATCACAAGCTCTCAGTGACCAAATCTCTACAACTATGCCCACATGAGAGGGTTCACCTCTTTATGGCACACAGTGAAAGTTAATCATTAATCCCAAACATTTATGATTTCATATTTAATTTCTAGGGTGGTGGGTAGATATTTCTATACAACTGTGTTAACTTCTATTCCTAAATATTTACTTGAATTAATCAGAAAATCTATTTGGAATTGAGGTGGTTTGAATATACCATTGCTGGAGAGATGAATGAAATATTTTGAGTGCAAATACATTTTATTTAGCAGATAAGAAAACTTCAAGAGATTACATTTTGTGACCTTCAAAAATGACTATTTCATCTAATTCACAATGATTTGAATTTTTCATAATTTTATGACATTTCCATTCAAGTTTTGACATCTATAGTGGTTCTTCCTTTCTAGTTGAAGGAAAAATAAATGCTATCATGATCATTTATTTCTTAATTATTCTATAGAGTAGGTATTATATGAATTTCCTACCATCCAAAAATAAGTTATATTCAAGTCTATAGGAATAATTGCATAAGTCATGGAATATCTTGCTTTATGTCATATTGAAATTCATTCAATTTCTAAAAGTCACTGTTGATATAACATACATGAAATTCAGTGTTTTTCTAAAATGTCTTGCTAATCAAACCTCAGAAATACATGACGAGTAACTAAGATTTTTATATACTCAAAAATGTATGACTCCATATTTTATGTCAAAAAGTTTAGGTTTAAAAGAAGAGAAAATCATGTGGCCACATTAAATAATATTTAATTTAATGAAAAATTGCTTCATTCACCCTGACAGAACTTATTGCTTTTACCTTACATGAGAAATTTGATTAATGATCCCTTTGTTGCTTTTCAATAAGAGAGTATATCAATTCGTGCAAAGATTCTGTCATTTAAACCTTCGAGTATATATTTTTTCATAAAATGTAAACTATTTTTCACAGTGCAGGTTCACGTTTAATAACTAAATAAATATCTAAATGTTACTTTGTTAAATTGAGCACCAAGAATTAAAATAATAAGACATTTATTTTATTCTTAGATATATTATACCTGTGCTTAGATATATTATATCTCAAGCTTGTAATCCTCACTACTCAGGAAGCTGAGGTTCAAGTCAGACTTGGCAATAAAGAAATCATCTTATAAATATGTTAGGGGGAAACAATTGCAATAAAGAAAAAATAACATTTGAATATTTATCTTGGTGTTCATTTAAGGTAACATCAACTTATCTGACCTTTCCTGCTTTTCTCAGACATGTCCCTTCCCCACATTATAACCCCTGCTTTCATTGTATTGATGTTGGTATAATTCATGAAGGGGAAGGGAAAAAAACATATTGTTTAAAAGATACAGGTGGACCCATTGGAACAATGAAATGTACAAGTCATTATGGAGAAAAACGAACTTTACAACTTTGGCCTGGGGTGTAGTTTGGTAGGGGTGGAGATGGGAAGTGTTGTGAAGGGGAAACAAAGGAGGAGGCAACAATGTTTGACAAGAAATGTACTCAGGAGCTGGGAAGGTGGCTCAGTGGTAGAGCACTTGCCCTGCATGCATGAGGCCCTCGGTTCGATTCCTCAGCACTGCATAAGCAAAAAGAAAAAACCGGAAGTAGCGCTTTGGCTCAAGTGGTAGAGCACTAGCCTTGAGGTGAAGAGCTGAGGGACAGTGTCCAGGCCCAGAGTTCAGGCCCCATGGCCGTACCAAAGAAAAAAAAAAGAAAGAAAAAGAAAAAAGAAAGGTAGAAAAGGAATGTACTCATTACCTAGTACTGTAAGTGTAACTCCTCTGTATGTATTTTCACAATAAAAATAAAAAATAAAAAATTTTAAAAAAGCCAGCCTTGGCAAGAAAGTTTGTGAGTCGCATCTCAATGAATCATACACACATCACAACACACACACACATACACACAAAGCCAGAAGTGCAGTTGTGGCTCAAATGTTAAAGCAGTATCCTTGAGAGTTCAAATCACAAAAATAACACACACACACAATATTATGTCTAAAGTCTTATTTTAGTTTGAAGAAATAAAAATATTTTGGAAAATAATATTTGTTACATATCCCACAATTTTTGTGAACTTTTTAGTACACTTTTTCTTAAGATATAACATAGGTTATTAAAATTAATAATACTATAGTATTTTATAATTACTCATAACACCTTGGAGTACTTGCTAGTATTTTATAATTACTCATAACACTTGGAGTACTTTCTGAGTAAAAGAAGGATCGGAAAAATGAACAAAAAAAGGAAAGAAAGAAAGGAAGGAAGGAAGGAAGGAAGGAAGGAAGAAAGAAAGGAGAGAAAGAGAGAGAGGTAGGGATGGAGGGAAAGAGGGAGGAAGGAAAGAAGTAAAGAAGGAAAAAAGGAAGGAATGAAGGAACGAAGGAAGGGAGGGAGGAAGGAAGGGACAAAAACAATTTAATTTAGAAAATCTGCTATTTAGCCCAAAATAAACTTCATGTAATTAACACTTTAGTAAATACAAGTTTGCAATTTTCATCTCTCTGCATGTTCCCCATGCATGGATAAAACCAACAAATGAAGGATCAGCAATAACCAGGTATATCTGTTTGTATCTGTAGTAAATATGTATGCAAATCATTTTCTCATTTTCTAAACATCAAATAATTATTTGCAAACAACTTACATTTAGTTACAAATATTCTAAAAATTGAGGTAAGTAAAGGATGTCAATATATGAATACTAGTAATTATAGTGTTATTAATATTACAGTTTTCATGTTATATTAATTGTAACAATTTTATTATGTATTTTATCGAGATATTAGCATATTCTGACTTTGGTGTCTGTAGGAGTCCTAATAGCAGACCGTAATTAAAATCAAAGGAGATCTGTATTTGTTGGCTCAAATGAATATTTCTGAAAGCAATTATCTCATCTGAGATTGTTCAAATACAACAGAAGCGCCTTAGGCTGTACCACATTTACATGGTTACCTATGATATCATTCAAAAGCCACTAAACAATCATACTTCACTATGCCATCACTATAATTATTCCCATTGTAAGAGGAATCATTCACATAATTCACATGATATAAGCTTGTCCTTAAGTTATTATCTTTTATGAAATAATATAAAAAAAAAGGATACACCACACTGAGTTAAAGCAAAACTTTCAAAATTTATTGGACGATGTAACTCCTTCCAGATACACATATTGAAATTCTATTCCCCTGCCTGGTGACATTAGTATGACCCTTTCAGAGATGACCCTGCAATAATGATCCTGATAAAAGAAGCCCAATATAATTACTCTGCCATGTGAACATCCAGCAAATAGATTATAACGAACCAGAAGTCGACCCCCATAAGACAAAGAATTGCTTTGAACTACCATTTTTATAACCAATATTTAAGTTTCTAGAGGATGGATAATATACGCCTGATATTTTTAAGCCACTTACTTTTAAATATTCTATTATAACTGCGCAATGGCTGAAAAAAACCAAAGTTGTTTTGATTTAATTTTCACAAATTCTGATAAAAAAGATTCATAAAGTTTTATTATTTGAATTTTATTCTCCAAGTCTCCAGGTTAAAAATATTTTTAAATAGGAATTGAATTGAGGTTCAACTCTCTATTCAAATATCATAATTAATTTTTGAATATTTTTGTTATCTTTAGTTGTATGAATGAGTTGCTATTCACTGAAACAGTGTATGGATACAGTGCATCTTGCTCAATGTCACCCCTTTCTACATTCTCATCCACTCCTCCAATCAACTGCGATCCTTATGTATCTCAATATTATGTTATGGAATTACTTACCATTTAACAAAGCAGTTTATGTGTACAATGCACCTGGAATTCTGTTACCACTTCAACATCTTCACCCCCATTTCACACTACCCCTTGCTTTGTATATTTCAATTCTGGGAAGTATACAATGGATTCTTGCCTGTAGTCTATCCTTTTCCCCTTCAATTTCCTACCCCTCTCACATTGCCCCCCACTGTCCTCTCTTGCAGTACACATTTACTGGTATTTATTTTGTTGGGCTTTGACTTAGTCTTTTAAGAAAATTATAGTATTTTTACTATCCATGGACTCCGACACTTAAGATAATTCATTTGTACCTCCTTGCATACCATCCAGTGTATTTACTTTTACGTTTATAGGCAGCTTCTATCTACCACAAATGAGGAAAATCATGCAAGCTAAGTTTCTCTGGGTCTGCTTTATTTCACTTAATATTATTTCTAAGTGTTTCATTTTCCTCAAGAATGGTGCAATATTATTCTTCCTGATGGATGAACAGTGTTCCATTATGTATGTATATATATATATATGTTTGTATATTTATGCATATATGTATATATAAACATACATATATACATATGTATATACTTGTAAATTGGGATCACTAAAAATAGATATATATATAATTTATATATAATTTGTATATACATATATAATTCTTGATGTCTTTTTACAATGAAAGGTATCTGGGCTGATTCCATATGTTGGCTATAGAAAATAATGCAATAATGACCATTATTGTGCTGGTACCTTCAGTGTGGCCTTGTTTCTGTTCTATTGAATAAATGTTTCTGCTCTATTGAATAAATGTCTATTGAATAAATGCTGGATCATAGGTACGTAGCTCTCTATTCAGTTCTGTGAGCAATTTCCATAGTGTTTTCCAAACTGGTTGAACAAGATTACATAACCACCAACTGTGTAGTAGGTTTTCCTTTGTGCCACATCCCTATCAATATCTGTGATTGTTCATTTTTTCATAATGACATTGTAACACAGACGAGATGAATCTCAGTGTTGTTTGAATTTGCATTTCTTTTATGGAGAGAGATGTGTCTATTTGTCATTCTTACTTCTTCTTAAGAAGTTATCTTTAAGTCTTTATCCCATATATTAAGTGGGTTCTTGTTTATTTGAGGGTTTATTTTTCTTGGGTTTAACTTTTTGATCTCTAAATATGGGTTAGTTATGAAAACCCTTGTCTGATGCTTAGCTAGAAAAATCTTCTTCCATTCTGTTCTCTTTCTATATATCCTGCTAACTTTTTCCTTTGCCATGAAGTAACTCTTCATATGATGCTATTATATTCATCCAGAAAGAATGATATTCCATCATTCATAAGGAAAAGGAAAGACTTGGAACAAACATATGAAGTGAAGAAAGGCAGTCTCAAGGGTATTTAAGTTGCCTGATTTCCCTCATTTGTTGCATTAGAATGTGCCTCTAATTCTATCAGTAAACACCCTTGGATGGTAAAAGAGAAAACATTACACTTGGATATGATAAATTATATGGGATTCTAAACATTTATACAGTGAGATCAAAGAAGAATGCCCTTTGGAGAGGATCACAAAGGCTCAAAAGCTATATGAATATTATCATATAAAATAAGGTTCATTAAAATGATCCCCAAGAAATGATAGAGATTTTTTATTATTTTGTTTTTTCCTTCTGTGTTCTGATGCTGTTATTTTTTTAAATTAGAGCAGCTTTGGTCTTATATGTAAGTTTGGAAAGGGCAAGGGGGGAAACAGAAATGGTGGGACAAAGGGTTAACAAATGCAGCAGTGCTACTCAATAGATATTACATTGTACATGAACTATACAACTTATGGGGGAGGGAGGTTGAAAGGGAAAAACAGGGAGAACATGAGGAAAGAGGTGACACTATTCAAAAAGAAATGTGCTCATTATCTGACTTAAGTAATTGTAACCCTTCTGTACATCATCTTTACAAATTAAAAATGGACTTCATAAAAAGGCCAGAGGAGCTATACTAATATTAGATAAAATATGGTGTAAAAGTGGTATGAAACTTAAAAGAGACAAAGAAGTACATTAAATACTGATAACGAAAACTCTCCATCAGAGGGATATAACAATTCTCAATATCAATGCCCTGAATCCTAGAGCTCCCAAATTCAACCGAAAAATACTACTTACCCTAAAAACATGCATACATCCAAATACATTGTGGGTTGCTTGAACACATCAATCTTAACTGTGGACCAGCTATCAAGGTAAGAACTTATCAAAAAAACTTCAGAGCTAAATAACTGGATAGACAAGCTATACAGAATATTTCACCTAGGAGTGTCACAATATATATTCCTCTACAGAATACTTCACCTAGCAGTGTCACAATATATATTCCTCTCAGCAGCCCATGGAACGTTCTCCAAAAGAGATCATATCTTAGATCACAAGGAAAATCTGTGAAAATTCAAAAATAAAATGAAATTACTCTTTGTATCCTGTCAGATCAGGATGGAACCAAATTAGATCTCGACATCAAAAGGCATAACAGAAAATTATGAAACTCACAGACTGAATAACACATTGCTAAATAATCAGTGAGTCACTGAAGAGATATGGAGGGAAGTTTTAACGTTTAGGGAATTCAGTGGAAGTGAACACAAAATACTACCACCTCTGGGACACAACAGCACAGGCAATACTCAGAGAAAATTTATAGCTTTGAGTATGTACAGCAATAAGAAATATCTTGAATCAGCACTAATGATGCATCACTAGGTCCTTGAAAAACAGGAACAAACCAACCCAAAAACCAGTAGACAGAAATAATACAAATTAGGTTAAAGAAATAAATGAATCAAAGTCTCAAAAAAAACATACAATCATAATTGACTTTTATCCACTAGTAGCTCACAAATTAGCCCAATGAATGTCAATGTAGCTATTTTCAGAAATAACTCAGCCAGCTCAAACCAGTGAACAAAACAAACTTCTAGGATTCTAAGAAACAACATATTGTTTGCCTTTGTAAAATAAATTTACTCTGTTGTTCTTACTAAGGTGGTATGTATATATCTGGGCTCAAATCATAAGGGCTACTGGAAGAAAATTTCAAAATCTAGAGCAACTAACACAGCTGTGCAGTTGTTTGTAGGTTTCACTACAGTCTCATCTGGACATCAACTGTACAAAGTAAATAATTCTACTGCTTTGCAGGCAAGAATGTGATGAAAAGCATACTTTTATCAACTTTGATGAAATAAGAAGACCACACTTGAAAAGCATACTAAACGATCAGCCCTTTGAATAACAGTGCCATTTTTAAAGCACTCTAGATAATTCAAGTCCCTTATCCCTCCACAACCATTAATGCCGTTAACAAATCATTGCCGAGGGGAATTTCCAGTTATATTTGGTATTCCAAATGCCTTAAGAGTATCATAAACAATAATTCAAGTTGTTGAGAAAATTTAATTTAGAATTAGCAAACTAATCAGCTTCAACTGCATAGCATAACCTTTAGGAAATATGAATTAAGGAATATGGCATGTCCTTTGTATTTTAATATTAGAAATTAGGGGAAAATGTTAGAAATAGACTTTGCAAGAAAGAAACAGAAGTCTTTGATAAGATATATTAATGATTACCTAGGGACAACTAATTTTACCTACATTTTGTATTATATGATAGCATATTTTTTCTGCTAATCAGAAGGACCCAAAAAGATTTTTAATTATGGTATGAGAAATGCATCATCATGAATGAATGAAATCAGGGAGTAGATGGCTCAAGAGTTGGTTGGTTCTATTAAATATTCTCATTATTTTGAATGGTCTGATATTTTGGTATGTGTGGAATTATGAATGTATTTTATATCTGGGCAAGAAAGTTTGTTTATTAGATCATTGCCTGATACCCAATGTCAGGAACCTAACATGAGTTAGAGTGGTAAATGTGTGTGTGTGTGTGTGTGTGTGTGTGTGTGTGTGTGTGTGTGTGTGTGTGTGTGTGTGTGTGTGTGTGTGCATGTCTGCAGGTCTGTATTTAGAAGCAAGTATCTTATTTCCCTCAGAGTATTTACTTAATTGTATTAGTTATGCTACATTAATGACAGCAGATAACGGTACTTAACATTTTGAGACATATATTTAATTCCAATGATTGCATGAACAAACTAAAAAGTTATGTTTGGGGTGTGAGTTTTGTGGAAGTTCAGCTGAAAATATTAACATTTGGGATCTTGAGAAAGCTATCAACGGCAATCATTTCAGTGTAGATAAATTTTAGACAACGCTTGCAAGGATATGTAATTCTTTATGAAAATTCAACACGTATTCATTTTCCAAAGCTACATTATTCTAGAAATTTGTAGGAAAATAGGTTAAATTATGGAAACATAAACGTAATGTGATTCTTTATTGCATACAGTTTTACATTTTAGTTTTGTCAAGTAAAAATATCATTTATTTCTACTGTATAGGAAGGAAAACCCTAAATATTACAGTTTTGCCATATTTCACATTGGGAAGCTTTTTCTATATCAATAAGTTTATTTCTTCTGTTTCTGCTTTCCTGTTCATAATTCTGCTTCTTTTGGTATTCTTCTAAGGACTTTTTTCTCCCAGTTTGGGGCATGAACATACCTCATGCTCTCAGTTTATTTGCAAACAGTAGTCAGTCTACCATTTGAACCATGCCTCCAGCCCAGAAATTTTTGTAGTTAATTGGAGATAGAACCTCATGAAATTTCCTACCAGCCTGAAAAACATTATCCCCCAAGTCACATCCTTTTTAATCACTAGGACTATAGAGATGAGTCATGGACACCAAGAGTCAATGACATTTCAGGTCTTATAAATTCCACATGTTTGCTAGTAATGTAATAATAAACTACCACAGGTTGTGTAGCATTAACACTGTAAATACATTGCCTCTGAGTTGGTAGATCTAGAACTCCAAGATCAGAGTTGGCTTCTTATTCCTCTTTCTTGGCATATTCAAGGCCTTCTCTATGGAGCACCTAGGCAGCAAAGATGGCACTGAGAGGAAGTTGAGTGGGCAGAGCCCGAGTTTTTTATGTTAAAATCTGACGGGATACCAAAATCAGGTGAAGTGACATCAGTGCGTGCACAGCAGGGAAAGTATAGAAAGCTTTGGAGCATAATAGGGCACATATAATGATTGGTTGGTTCCTTTTCTTCCCTTTCCATGACACACAGTTATTTTCTTTAAAAAGTGCTTGCAGTTTCCCTTATTTGTAATAATGAGTATATATCTCACACCAATACTCCTCCAATTCTTCAATGAAATTGAAAGAGAAAGTTCACTACCAAACTCATTCTATGAGGCCATCATAACCCTCATCCCAAAACCCAGCAGCGACTCATCAAAGAAAGAGAACTGTAAACCCATTTCTTCGATGAATATTGATACAAAACTTCTCAACAAAATTTTGGCCAATTGAATCAACAATACATCGAAACAATCACACACCACGATCAAACAGGATTCATTTCAGGGATGTAAAGCTGGTTCAATATACACAAATTAATTAATACAATTCATCACATCAACAGGAGCAAGGATAAGAACCAGATTGTTATCTCAATAGATGCAGAAAAAGCATTTGACAAGATCCAACACCCCTTTATGATGAAGGTTCTGGAAAAGTTAGGAATCCATGGAACGTTCCTCAATACAATAAAGGCTGTAGATGACAAACCTACAGCAAAAATTGTATTTAATGGTGAAAAACTAAAACCATTTCCTCTTAACTCAGGAATGAGACAAGTATGTCCACTGTATCCACTGCTCTTCAATCTAGTACTAGAATGCCTAGCTACAGCAATAAAACAAGATACAAACATAAAGTGAATCCAAATGGGGAAAGAAGAAATAAAACTCTCCCTTTTTGCAGATGACATGATCTTGTATTTAAAGTATCCCACAGACTACACTCCCAAATTTCTCAAGCTGATTCAAAACTTTGGCAAAGTAGAAGGGTATAAAATTAACCCTCAAAAATCAATGGCTTTTCTGTATGCCAACAATAAGAAAAGTGTGGCTGAAATTAGGAAAGCAACTCTATTTGGAATAGCCTCACAAAAAATAAAATACCTAGGAATTAACTTTTTTTTTTTTTAATTGTATTTTATTTTATTTGAGAACATACTGTACAGAGGGGCAACAATTACATGGGCAGGATAATGCATACATTTCTTACCAAGCATTGCAGCCTCCTCCTTTGTTTACCCTTCACTTCCATTCCCCGTCTCCCCCCTCCCCCCACCCAATTTTACCCCCCTCCCCCCACCCAATTATACCCCCCTCCCCCCACACACCGAAATTGTAAAGCTGGTTTTGACATGACATTTTGTACTTCTCATTGTTGCAACAGGTCCACCTGAATCCTTAAACGACTTGTTTGTCCCCATCTCCTCCACATGTTATACTAACATCAAATATAGTGAAAGCGGGGGTTACACTGTGGGGGAGGGACATACAAAGCAACAGAGAAATAATCTTATAAATGCATTAGAAACACATGCATGAAAGAAACGAAAACATTAAAATACATATTTAAGGTTTCATTTTCCTAACATCACATTATCTGGCCTTTTCCGCTTGACTCATACCTATACTAGATATTGCAAATAAGGGAAACCATGGGACCTATGCTTCTTTGGGCCTGGCTTACTTCACTTAATATAATTTTTTCCAAACCTTTCCATTTCCTAACAAATGGGGAAATGTCATTCTTTCTGATGGAGGCATAGAATTCCATTGTGTATATATACCACATTTTCTTGATCCATTCATCTACTGAGGGGCATCTGGGTTGGTTCCATATCTTAGCTATGGTAAATAATGCTGCAATAAACATAGTTGTGCTGGTAGCTTTAGTGTGGTCTTGTTTGTAAACATTTGGGTAAATGCCCAAAAGTGGGATTGCTGGATCATAGGGGAGATCTATGTGAAGTCTTTTGAGGAACCTCCATACTGCTTTCCAAAGTGGTTGAACAAGTTTACATTCCCACCAACAATGAAGTAAGGTTCCTTTCAGTCCACATCCCCTCCAGCATCTGTTGTTATTAGAGTTCTTGATTTTTGCTGTTCTAACTGGAGTGAGGTGATATCTCAATGTTGTTTTGATTTGCATTTCTTTTATGGCTAGGGATGTTGAACATTTCTTCATGTGTCTATTGGCCATCCTTCTTTCTTCTTCAGAGAAGCTTCTCTTTAAGTCTTTCGCCCACTTATTTATTGGGCAGTTGTTTCTTTGAGGATTTGTTGTTGGGTGGTTTAATTTTTTGAGTTCCAAGTATATTTTAGATATGAGACCCTTGTCCGTTGTATGGCTAGTAAAGATCTTCTCCCAATCGGTGGGCTTTCTATTGATCTTGCCAGCTATGTCATTTGCCCTGCAGAAGCTCTGCAACCTTATGCAATCCCATTTGTCCAACCTTTCTTTGATTTGTTGTGCTTCCGGGTCTCTATTCAGAAAATTTCGACCTGAGCCAAGGAGACCTAGGGTTTCTCCTATTCCATCCTGTAATGTTTTCAGAGTGTCTGCTTTGAGTTCAAGGTCTTTGATCCATTTGGAGTTGATTCTGGTGCAGGGTGATATATAAGGATCTAGCTTTAGTTTTCTACATGTAGTTAACCAATTTTGCCAGCACCATTTACTGAAGAGGCTGTCTTTCTTCCATTCTATTGTTTTAGCTTCCTTATCGAAGATTAGATGGCTATAGGTCTGTAGGTTCATTTCTGGGTTTTCAATTCTATTCCATTGGTCCTGAGGTCTGTTCTTATGCCAATACCAAGCTGTTTTGATTACTATGGCTTTATAGTAGAGGTTGAAATTTGGTATTGATATTCCTCCAGCAGTGTTCTTTCCGTTGAGGAGCGTTTTTGCTATTCGGGGTCTTTTATTGTTCCATATGAATTTTTGGATTGCCTCCTCTATTTCCTTGAAGAATGAGGGTGGAATTTTGATAGGTATCGCGTTGAATTTGTAGATAGCCTTGGGAAGTATTGCCATTTTCACGATGTTAATCTTGCCAATCCAGGAGCATGGGAGGTTTTGCCATTTTTTAAGTTCTGTGTTGATTTCCTTTTTCAAGATTTTAAAGTTTTCATCATAGAGGTCCTTCACTTCTTTGGTTAAGTTAATTCCTAAGTATTTTATTTTTTGTGGGGCTATTACAAATGGAGTTGCTTTCCTAATTTCAGCCACACATTTCTCATTGTTGGCATATAGAAAAGCCATTGATTTTTGGGGGTTAATTTTATAACCTGCTACTTTGCCAAAGTTTTGAATCAGCTTGAGTAATTTGGGAGTGGAGTCTATGGGATTCTTTAAATACAAGATCATGTCATCTGCAAAGAGGGAAAGTTTTATTTCTTCTTTCCCTATTTGGATCCCCTTTATGTCTGCATCTTGCCTTATTGCTGTAGCTAGGCATTCTAATACTAGATTGAAGAGAAGTGGAGAGAGTGGGCATCCTTGTCTTGTTCCTGAGTTAAGAGGAAATGGCTTTAGTTTTTCACCATTGAGTATAATGCTGGCTGTAGGTTTGTCATATACAGCCTTTATTGTATTGAGGAATGTTCCATGGATTCCTAATTTTTCCAGAACCTTCATCATAAAGGGGTGTTGGATCTTGTCAAATGCTTTTTCTGCATCTATTGAGATAACCATGTGGTTCTTATTCTTGCTCCTGTTGATGTGATGAATAATATTAATTGATTTGCGTATATTGAACCAGCTTTGCATCCCTGAAATGAATCCTGTTTGATCATGGTGTATGATTTTTTGGATGAATTGTTGAAGTCGATTGGCCAAAATTTTGTTGAGAAGTTTTGCATCAATGTTCATCAAAGAAATGGGTCTATAGTTTTCTTTCTTTGATGAGTCCCTGCCTGGTTTTGGGATGAGGGTTATGATGGCTTCATAGAATGTGTTCGGTAGTGAGCTTTCTCTTTCAATTTCATTGAAGAGTTGGAGGAGTATTGGTGTGAGCTCTGCTTTGAAGGCCTTGTAAAATTCCGCTGTAAAACCATCTGGTCCTGGACTTTTCTTAGCTGGGAGGTCTCTTATTGCTGTTTCTATTTCAATGCTTGATATGGGCCTGTTAAGCTGGTTTAACTCATCTTGGTTTAGTTTTGGCATGTCAATATTTGCTAGGAAAAGGTCCATTTCTGTCAAGTTCTCAAACTTATTAGCATAAAGTTTTGAGAAGTATTCCCTTATAATGTTCTGAATCTTGGTTGTTTCCGTGGTGATGTTTCCATTCTCATCTCTGAGTTTATTACTTTGGGTGTGTTCTCTCCTTTTTCTGATAAGGTTTGCTAAGGGTCTGTCAATTTTGTTAAGTTTTTCGAAGAACCAACTCTTTGTTTTGTTGATTCTTTCTATAGTTGTTTTGGATTCTAATTCATTTAATTCTGATTTAATTTTGATTATTTCTTTCCGTCTACTGGATTGGGGTTTATCTTGCTGCTCTTTTTCAAGGAGGTTTAGATGTGTCATTAAATTGTTAGTTTCCGATCTCTCCAATTTGTTGATGTAGGAGCTCAGAGCTACAAACTTTCCTCTGAGTACTGCCTTTGCTGTGTCCCAGAGGAGCTGGTAATTTGTATGTTCATTTTTGTTGAATAGCATGAACATTTGAATTTCCTTTCTAATCTCTTCCATGACCCACTCATGATTCAGCAGTGTGTTGTTCAGCCTCCATGTGATACCGGACTTTCTTTGGTGGCTTTTGGTGTTGAGTTCTAATTTTATTCCCTTGTGGTCAGAGAGAATGCAAGGTATAACTTCAATGTTTCTGAATTAAGACAAGTTTGCTTTGTGGCCTAAAATGTGGTCTATTTTAGAAAACGTTCCATGTGCTGCTGAGAAGAACGTGTATTCTGATGCTGCTGGGTGAAATGTTCGGTAAATGTCTGTTAAGTCTAGTTGATCTATGCAGCTGTTTAGATCTGCGGTTTCTCTGTTGAGTTTTTGCCGAGTTGATCTATCTAGTGGGGAGAGTGGTGTGTTAAAATCCCCAACGATTAATGTCTTTGGATCTATCTGGGATTTGAGGGAAAGTAGTGTTTCTTTGATAAATTTGGGTGCTCCATTGTTTGGCGAATAGATATTTAGAATTGTAATATCCTCCTGAAGGAGAGATCCTTTAATTACTATGTAGCGACCTTCTTTATCTCTTCTCACGAATTTTAATTTGAAGTCTATTTTATCTGATATTAGGATTGCAACTCCCGCCTGTTTATGAGGGCCGTTTGCTTGGTAGATTTTGTTCCAGCCTTTAACCCTGAAAATATGTTTGTTTTTACGGGCAAGATGTGACTCCTGCAGGCAGCAGATAGAAGGGTCTTGTTTTTTAATCCAACTAGACAGTCTATGTCGCTTAATTGGAGAGTTCAGTCCGTTAACGTTAAGAGATAGGACTGAGAGGTATTTGGGAGTTCCTGCCATGTTATCCACCTTCTTGGGGGCTGTGAAAACTGGGTTCTTCCTAAGGTTCGTGGATTCTCAGTTTGTGTGCAATTTCTTGGCCTTTGTTGTGTTCTTGTTGGTTTTCTATGTGTAGGACATCTTTAAGAATCTTTTGCAGGGCTGGTTTGGTGGAGATGTATTGTTTCCATTTTTCTTTGCTATGGAAGGTTTTTATTTGGCCTTCAGTTATGAAGGAGAGTTTAGCTGGGTACAGTATTCTTGGTTGATAGTTGTTTGTTTTTAGGGCATGGCATACGTCATTCCAGGCTCTTCTTGCTTTGATTGTCTCTGCTGAGAAATCTGAGGTAATTCTAATTGGTTTCCCTTTATAGGTGATTAACCTTTTCTCCTTGACAGCTTTAAGGATCTTTTCCTTGGTCTGGGTTGATCCTGTGTGGATTATAATGTGACGGTGAGATGTCCTATTCTGGTCTGGTCTATTTGGGGTTCTAAAAGCTTCTTGTATCTGAATAGGCCTATCTTTTTGTATGTTTGGGAAGTTCTCTGCTAGGATCCTGTTAAACAAATTTCCTAGACCATTAACTTCTGTTTCTAGGTGCTCCTCTACACCCATTATCCTTAAATTGGGCCTTCTGATGGTGTCCTCCAGGTGTTGGATAGACCTATCATATTTCTTGGACTTGTCTTGGATGGTTGTATGTTCTTTCTCTATAATATCTAGGCTGTCTTCAATCCCTGAGATTCGATCTTCTGCATGGTCTAACCTGCTGTCAAGACTCTCTACTTTGTTTTTTATCTCTTTTCCTTCTAATTGGTCAGCTTTGATGGCTTCAAGTTCTTTGTTGAAGCTCTGTTTTAGGTCTTGTATGAATTTCTTTACTTCCTTAATTTGGTGTTCAGTGTTTGTTCTCAAATCACTTAGTTGATTGGTTATGGTTTCTTTGGACTCCCATTCCTTCTGTTGGGTTCCATTCAGCATTCCCTTTGTGGTCTCCCTGACTTCCTTCAGCTCTTTGTTAATGGATTCCATGAATGTCTTTAGTGATCTTTGTGTATTCTCTACCTGGTCTCTTAATTCGTGAATTACTCTTTGATTAGTTTCCTCCCTTCTGTGGGATTCCTGCAGTTCTCTTTGAGTGTTCTCTGCCTGCTCACGCCATTCCTCCCTTTCTCTTTGAGTATTCTCAAGTTGTTCACGCAAATCCTGTATCTGTTTTTGAGAAGCTTCCTCACGCTTATGATATTCCTGTATAAACTTCTGGGATGCCTCCTCTCTCTCCCTATCACGCTCATACAGAGTCCTTTGTACATTGTCAAACTTCTCATTTATCATGTTTGCTATTAGTGTTTGTAGAGCTATTTGGGAACTCTCCTCTGGATTATTCTTTATCTGTTCTAATCCCTGATTATCAAGGTTGGGAATTGAGATACCCGAATTTGCCATTTTTCTTGTGTTTTTCCGGCTTACTCGGCCCATTTGAGATAAAGATTGCACCAGTTTTGTGCTAGAACACTATCTTAAGGCAACCATCAACCAAAGTTTGCATTTGTACAGTCAATAGTCTACAGATACAATCTAGTTCAACAGATACATCTATTCAACATCAAACGACTATATGTTAAAGGACTTCGAACCGCAGAAAAGAATTTGGAAAACCAGAAATTATTAGGATTAGTGAGAGATGTGGGTAAAAAATCGGAATAGATTGGTGTTGGGAGGCACAAGGAGAGTTAACTATGTCCTAATCACAGTGCAGGAAATGGGTTGGGTAGGATGCAAGTAGAGAGAGAGAGAAAAAGAAGAGACGGAAAGGGGAATAAAGAGAGACCAGAAAAAGAATAGAAACGTAAAAATTAATGTTATTATAGAGGTTAAAAGACCATCTATTTAGAGAGGAATGTGAATATGTTCAGAGAAGGGGAGGGACATTGAGGAGATGTGAAAAGCTTTAAGGGAGAAGAAAAGATCAGAAGTTCAGTAGAGCTAGATAAAAAACAAAAAGATAATTAAGAAAGAAAGAAAAAGAGAAAGAAGACAAGAAAAGAAAGGAAAACTCTCATTCACGTAATTCTGAAATAAAAATTATAAGATGAGAAAAAAAAAGTTACTGGAAAACAATTATTTTTTCAGAAGAGGCAAAAATTAAAGATTAATAAAAGTTTTAGAAGGGAAAAAATTTATATACATATATATATATATATATATATATATAAGGTAACAAAAAACAAAAAACAAGCAAAAAAAAAGAAAAGAAGAAGAAGAAAAAAAAAAAAAAAGAAAAAAAGAAAAAAAGAAAAAAAAAAGTCTTTTGATTTTTTTTTTTTTTTGGGGGGGGGGAGGAGTGGGAAGAATCCTGTATCTCCCTTTTATCTGCAACCAGTCTCTTGGAGTCTCTGGTCAGCTTGAGGTCCTGTGGCTTGATTGGTTTCTTAAGTCGATTGGTTGGAAGAGGCAGAAAAATGCTCTGCTTTACCCAAAATTTTGAGATCCCCCTCCCAGGTTAGTTTTCTGGGAGGGTGGTCTGCTTTGAGAGTCACAAAAGAGGGGGATGTGGTGATGAGGCTAGGTTCTGGGTAGCGTTGAGGCCTTTCAACAAACAGTAGCTTTTCCCTGGGGCTTTTTTGTGATAAAGCTCACAGCGCCCAGCCTGGAGCCATTCTCAGGGTTTCTGTTTTTCAATTGATTGTGGTGGCTGCTAGAGGGAGGGGCAGCCTCTGGCTCTGGTTACCCAGTGAGGTTAGGCTGGCGCCTGAGCTGGGTGACTTTTCCCTGGATGGAGCTGAGTCTGGCAGGTCACTTCGGCGTTAAGTTCTTGTGACCTGCTAAATGACTCATTTTATTCCAAGGCCTGAGCTGGAGCTAGCAGCAACTCCGAGCTTTGTCGGTATCCAAGATGGAGATCACCGGTGCTGGGGGGGGGAGGGGTGGC
>NW_027203486.1:0-74689 GCF_024711535.1 Dipodomys merriami
AAGCAGTCAAGAATGAGGCTCCATCTTTCTTCTACTTCATCTATCCTGAGCTCTGCTTTCCACCTGGGCTTCCAACAGACAGAGCAAGCGATCCACTGCTCCTGGGAATGGAAGCAATCTGTTCTGCTCTTCATTCCCTTCCATTTCTCTCTTCCCTAAAAGTTCTCTGTCTTCCTACACTCCTGTCTACCTTCCAAATTCTGTCTTTCCTCAAAGATCTGTCTCAAAACTGCTCTTTGAGTTTCTGCATTCCATGTCACTCCACTGTCCCATTCTTTTTTTTTTTTTTTTGGTTGTGGGGCTTGAACTCTGGGCTTGGGTGCTGTTCCCTCAGCTCTTCAGCTCAAGGCAAGCATGCTACCACAGCGCCACTTCCGGTTTTCTGAGTGGTTTATTGGAGATAAGAGTCTCATGGACTTTCTTGCCCGGGCTGGCTTTGAACCATGATCCTCAGATCTCAGCCTCCTGAGTAGCTAGGATTACAGGCATCAGCCACTGGCGCCTGGCTGAACCATTCTTTTTTTTCCACCTGGCTCATGAGAATTTGAACACACACTTTTTTTTTAAATCCTTAATTTTTTTAATGCCCTTAATTCCTTAAGGGCAAAATGATTCTTTAATTTTCACAACCCAATCTTACAATTAATAGGTGATCACTGAATTTGTTGAGTATAAAAAATAAGAGTGGATATTGTTTGTCTTAATGATACCAACCAACATTGAAAGGGTTGTCCTCAGCCAAACCGGGGGTATGTAAATCCCTAATGGTTTTGTGTTTTGCCACCCTCTTTTCCCCTAACTGGTCCCTAAGGAATATTGGTCTATTTTTAAAGACACAGAGGGAATAGAAAGATAGGGACATCTAACCTGCCATCTGCCTAACAGGTCTAACCTGCCATCTGCCTAACAGGATAAGATTTATAAAATTTCTCTTTGTAGAAGTCTGAATCTTCTTTGTACTGCAGAAAATAATTTTTCCTACTGTGGCTCACTAAGCTAGCATTATGTTTTGGGATGGACTTGCCCATATCTACAGGTCCAGATTCAATTCTTTGATAGCCTTTTATATATATATATATATATATATAATTGAGTTTTTGTGCTCAGCATGTAGGAGAGCATGGGTACCAAGGTCCTGCTTTGTTTAGAAATGGTCTCCGGTGGTTCAGTGACAAGTTTGTTTCCAAAAGGTGCTTAGGGTCTACAAAGATGATTACTTACTGTGTGTTGGTGATGATACCTATATTCTTAGTTACTCAAGAGGCTGAATTCTAAGGATTTGTGGTTCAAAACCAGCTAGGAAGAAAAATCCATGAGGCTCTTAGATCCAATTAACCAGCTAAAAGCACTGAAGTAGAAATGGTAGAGTACCAGCCTGGAGCAAAAAAGCCAAGCAGAGCATGAGGCCCTGAGTTCAAGGCCCAGTAGTGAAAAAAAAAACCCAAATACCAATTCTTTCATAGATTTGGGGGTCTGTGGAATAAAGTGAATAGGTTATCTTTGAACCTTAATGAGGAATTTTCAAGGAAACTAGTGTGAATAGCTCTGAAGGGAAGGGAAATTAGTTGGCATGCGAGCAGAGCCTTTATGAAGGTTTGGGTATGATGGGAAACTGGTTTTTCTGTTTCCTCTTTTGATTTCTCTGCTTTCTAATCTGCAATCCCCCATGCATCCACACTGGAAGTAGGAAGGTTTAGAAAGCCAATTTGATCTTTATCTTATGTAAGATCTCTCTTGAAACAAACCTCAGAATCTTTCTGCCCACTGAGCTTTCTCCCATGTGCAGGCTTTCCCCAGGCAGCGTCTCCCAGGATACCTACTGCCCTACCCCTTCACCTGGTTAATACCTACTTGCCTCAGGCTCTCATGGCCTTCATCCCTTCTTCACTGAAGCCTCCTCCATCCCAAATCCACCCCTCCTTTGTTGTGGGATTAAGAAGCAGGTGGAAGGGCAACATAGGACAGCAGCTGGTAGTGGACAGATATGGAGCATTTCAGCCATCCCAAGTCAGCATGGTGCTCAGTAAAGATGTGTTAGTGGTGTGGCTCTCCTTTCCAGGTACCTTAAAATGGATAATATGTCCTTTGGAGACAATGCCCATGTCTTTCAAGTCCTCTTCATCCAGAAGCAGCAGCCGCTTGCCTGTGATGTTGTTTTCTTTGAACAAGCTGGCATAGGCACTCATCTCCACCGAAGAGTCACCTAACGGGGAGGGTGGTGGGCAGAAGGCAGAAGAGAATGAGAGAAAAAAATCACATCCACAACAAAGTTAACTCCATGAATAAGAAGATAACTTGTTCCACTTGCCTTGTCTGACGAGTTGCTGAACCCAAAAATACTGCGAAGAGAGGACATACAGGGTTTGGAAGGTTTACATGTAGTCAGTGGCTATGCTTAACCATAAAACACAGTTTTCAAGACATTAAAGATAAAAATCTATTGCCTAGCTTATAAGCAAATGTAAGATGGAAAAAATTCTCCTTGTAGAATCTTCTTGTAGAATCTCAACCTTACAAACTGGAGCCATCTCTCCTGTGGGGCAGGGGAAGTACTTGAAGTACTTCCTTGAGAGATATTTTAAGTCTTTTCAAGAGTATTTTTACTGTGTTTTTTCCCCCTACATATGCACAGGTCATTGCTATATTGTCAAGGAACTAATCAGTGGATACAGCAATGGATGGAATGAGGACTCTGTCCTGGGTTTATCTGGTCATAAGGTATGCACATGGCCCCAGATAAGGCAGTGTAGCAGTCCCTATTGGTGAGGTAGGAAGAGCCAGACAATCCTAGTTCTTGGGTTTCACTTGGTACCTGGTCACTTGTGGCCTCTGACATTACCTGGTGAAGGCATATAGGTAGGAGGCCACTCAGTCTCTTTGAATCTCTGGGTCCCTTAGCTCTGAAATTTATTTAAATGGCCTAGAAACAATTCAACTTTAGAGCAAAAGCTAAACACAGCTATTGGAACTCAGTGCTTTTAAGATGATTTCTTTTCAAAGGAGATAGGCCTTTGCAGCTGAGGAGAAAGGGAATAAAGGAAACCAGAAGAAACTACAAGTCCTCTTTCCATGGTAAGCTATATGGCAGAGAGTTGGCCCTGGGGCTCAGTGGATGGGAAGAAGCAATAGACAGATGATGCCAGCCTTCCACACCTGACATCTTAGGAAAACTTAAGATCTTTTTTTTTTCCTCCCAAGTATGTTCATTTGGTTACTTAAATTTTGTGATTGGAGTACTGTCCCTGCCAATAGAAAGGTAAAATCTTCCTTTAAGATTTGAGAGATACTTGCTTTGCTCTCAAGACTTTATTCCCAATGATCATTGGATTAACAACAGAAAGAAAGGAATTTGTAATTTGTTAGTTTCTGGTAGTGATACTTTTTTTTCTTCTTCTGATGCTGAGGCTTCAACTCAGACTTTGGATGTCCTTGAGCTTTTTTGCTCAAAGCTAGCACTCTACCACTTGACCCATAGCTCCACTTTCTGCTTTTTGATATATACTGGAGATAAAACTCTCAGAACTTTCCTGTCCCAGCTGGCTTTGAACTGTGATCCCCAGATCTCAGCCTTCTGAGTGACTAGGATTATAGTCATGAACCACCAGTGCCTGGCTTAGACTTTTCCTCCCTATTGTCCAGGCCCCTGTAGCTGCATTTTCAAGCTTGTGGACTACCTGCCTAGGTACTATGAGGCATTTGCAGAGCAGCTTACCACGTCGTCTTCAGTCCATGCACCAATCTCAAAGGAAGGCAGCAGCTGCGTGGGAGATATGAATGAAATGAAAAAAGGAAGTAATATTATCCTTGTCCTTTTGGTTTATCCTCTGGCCTCACTCAGCTCTCAGCCGCTGCTCCTGCAGGTAAAGTTAAATGGAAAACAATTTCCCTGACCTTCTGAGGAAGTTCTCAGTGTTCTGAGGTTCTGACCCCAGAAGCCAATAATGTACATCAATCTTGTGAACTGTTTCAGGAGAGACTTTGTACAACTTGATATATTCTTCTCTTGTTATACAGCCTACCAGGAATGGTTGTACATACCATAATAGGGTCTTGGCAATCAAGGAATTTTTAAGCAACATGAGGATCATCTACCAATGAATAACCCAAAGCAGACACTTGGAAGCCAGCTACATGTTTAATCTCACAGAAGAATTTCTACGTGTTTAAATATCTCACTTGTGTTATATTCAGAAAACCAAATATCAGGACCCATGGATCACATGGAACATGTGAAAATGGAATAATCCTAAGAAATCCAGGTACAGAGTTGCTCTGACACAGACTAATCTACCTCCCTTCCAGGGCACTAGCAGGATTAAAAACTGTACAGAACATTTTGCTCATATCATCTCCATAGCCAAAGAGCTTCTCAATTCACCATATACCTCCTCGTCATGGTCTAAATAATAAAAGCTTACATAGAATCTGTGTGTCCTATGGATTGAATCCATCTAGCATAGCCATTTGCTTTCATTATATTAACTTGCCATATATTTGATTCTCTGATAACATGCCAATGAATCACCCAACCTCTGTTATAAATATATTTTTTGGTGGCTGAGTTTAAAAACAAAGCTGATGAATTGGTTGTGTTTATTATTGGTGTAAAAATCCAAGGGTGACTGGACATATCTTTCTAACCCTAGATCTTTATTTTATATTCACATGTTCTAAGCCCTTGTAGGAAAGGCAGAGCCCCTGCAGGCTGCTTTTAGCAGAATCAAGGGTGAGATGGGCATGAATTATTCATGGAGGATCCCCAAGACACTTCCTTCATGCTTTTACCTACTGCCTAGTGCATACTTGGTACACATTTGTTGGATCACTTTGTGGAATAAATGAAACTGGAGGATGTATGTGCTAAAATGCCCAAATCTCTGTTACAGACTTCAGTGTCAGGTCTAAATGGTTGATGGATTCCCCAAAGAGCTCTTCGACATAATCTCAGGAACTGGAAGGCCAGTGGCTTAAGCTGGGTGCAGCAGGACTAGAAGAGAGAGGTGATTCCACATGAAGAGAAGCAGGAAGGCAAAATATGGGAAGAAGAGAACGAGAGTGGCACACTTGCTTAACTGGAGAACAATGGTTGAAGAATGGGTAATAATGCAAATTATGGGGGCCAGGCAGCAGAAGTTTTTTTTTTGTTGTTGTTTCTTTGATTTTTGCTTTTGTTAAACCTGAGTGTGTAAGGTTGGAGTAGTGGAGATAAGCTAAGATGCAAGGCCATAAAGCATATTGATTAATTCCACCTGTAAATACTCTTATTTCCCCATGTGCTTCTGTCAGGAAGTGTCCCTTCCCTCATCTGAAATACCTGAGGTATGTAAGAATCATTAAACACACTCACCTGCTTTAATAATGTGGAAAGAAGACGCAAGGAGATCAAATCTAAAGCTGAACTTGATTAAAGAGAACACATGACAAGTTTTACTTCTTTGCAGGGCAGCTGGATACAGCTGCAGGAATGTGTCATTCCCTTCTCCCATCACAGACACCAATGTGAAATGAGGTACTTTTTGATTAGTTCAAGAAACACCAGACTGAGTAGCAGAAATGTTTCCCTGTGTCAAGGCTGGCTTTTATAGGAAATGGTGTGTGTGTGTGTGTGTGTGTGTGTGTGTGTGTGTGTGTGTGTGTGTGTGTGTGTGTGTGTGTGTGTGTGTGTGTGTGTGTGTGTATGTGGGTGTATTTGTGGGTGTGTTTTTGATTTTTATACAACTCCCCAAATGTTTCCCTGTATCAAGGCTGGCTTTTATAGGAAATGGTGTGTGTGTGTGTGTGTGTGTGTGTGTGTGTGTATGTGGGTGTATTTGTGGGTGTGTTTTTGATTTTTATACAATTCCCCAAACTGAGAAATCAGCATTTCTTCTATTGAGATTGTAAAGGAAACAACATCTTTGGTTTTAAGGTGACAAGAAGAGTAGAGAGCTCTCTTGTCTTCTGAGGCTGGTTTATCAATATGATGCCAGGGGAAAGGCACTAAAAGACACTGACACAGCCTGCTCCTCCAGCAGGAGCCTGAGAGATGCTTACAAAGACCAGTGAGAGGAAGGTTGGAGCTGGCCACTGCTGCAAATCCGTTTGAATTTGGCAAGACAGGGATGAGAGTTAATGATCTCCAGCCACATAGTAGCTTACCATTTCCTTTATGTTTTCTGTACCTTGTTAACATATCAGTGTATCTGCCTCAGAATGAGTTCTAAGCCTTTCTGCCTTTCTTTGGGGATTAAAAAAAAAACACCAAAAACCTCATGACTGCCCCATCACTTTAGAAATTAATTATTTACACTCTGACTGACTCCAGGAGACAAAAGGTAGCACTCATGTGCATGTGTGACAATGGTTCCTTCAAAGCATGTTGCAAATTCAATCTGATGAAGATCTTATACACACAGCAACACATAACAAAAGGATTTACTGTCAAAACGTTTATTGCAAAATGGAGTCTTAGAACAAAGAAAAGCAAAGAAAAGTTCACATCAAAATGAAATGTATGACACCAACTTGGATTCTGAATACATGGTGGACTTTTGTGCTGGAATATCGAATTCCAGCTATTAAGTCAGGGGCTGAGTAGTCTTAACCACACAGAGTAAAATGTACTGTTCTAAACCAACATTATACACGGTATTTGCCATAGGACTTGCTCAGAATAACATTGCATTAGAATAACTGAGAGGATTTATTGTTGAAAAAAAAACCAAAGTGATAATGCCATCTATCCAAAGCTCACACTCAAAGAATATAAATATTTTCTAAGACTTAATACAAAATTTGCAAAGTGCAAAAAGCAATAGGTGCAGTGTGTCATATCTGAATGGAAGGTTATATGCTATGATGCACACACTATAAAATAATGAATGTAAGTGCTGGAAACACTAGTTTTGAAGTAATGAATCACATGCCAGAAAGTCCCTCATGGGCAACACAGTGCACATGAAGTTGAAGGCTGAGGAAGCACGGCCAGCCCCCAGCTTTCCTGATAACTGCTCAGTTTTCATCATGGAAACACTTGTGTTGGGCTATGCTGCAGCGTTAAGAATAACACAGATTATCTTTCCTAGCAATGTTTAAAATCTAAACAAAAAGTTTTTCTCAAAAGCAGCAGAAGGTGCCTGATTATAGAAAACATATGCTCTAATATATATGTGGGATAGTGAGACTCTACTGGTTTCACAAGGCTGCAATGAGTCTAGTTTAATGTAATGAATTAATGTAATTCTCCCTCTTCCCCCAAGTATCAATATTTAATTCAGACTACATTTTAAAGCTCTTCCTATTCTAAGGAAAATTCTGAGCACAAAGTTATAAGCATAGTAAAGCTAAGAAACTATTCTGGATCTCTCTTCAATCTTCCCACCATCTCAATTCTTTTGATCTTAATGGAGAAATCAAGTTTGAAGACTGCAACTGGTATTTAAAGTCTAAAAAATTCAGAGCATATTGAAAAAATAATTACTGACTAAAATCCAGTCCTCAATATTTCCAGAGCAACAAAAACAGTGTGCTACATGCCTTCAACCTTATCGCTTTGGTAACTTATGTAAAATATTAAAATGTAATTTTGCTTTTAAAAAAGATGATTTATGGCCAGGAATGTGACTTAGTGGTACAGTGCTTGCCAAGCACGCATGAAGCCCTGGGTTCAATTCCTCAGTACCACATAAACAGAAAAAGCTGCTGGAAGTGGTGCTGTGGCTCAAATGATAGAGCGCTAGCCTTGAGCACAGAGAGGCTCAAAGACAGAGTGCCCAAGCCCTGAGTTCAAGTTCTAGGACTGGCAAAAAAAAAAAAAAAAAGATGATTTAGAGTTGGGTCTATAATCCTAACTACTCAGAAGGCTGAGATCCAGAGGATTTCATTTCAAGGCCAGCCTGGGCAGAAAGGTCTGTTAGACAATTAACCAACTAAAAGCAGGGCTGAGGTGAGACCCTGAGTTAAAACCCTGTACTGAGAAAAAAAAAAAAAAGTTAAGGATTTAAATTTTAGTTGGTACCCTCTCAGAACTTCAGTCACCTCAATGGGAATTTTCTCTTTTGCAAATGATGGAATAGCTGTGATTGGAAAAAGGCCCGCTCTCCCCCTCCAAAGGTGAGTTCAGCTGTTTCGTGAAGTGTCTGTCCACCAGCAATCTTAAGGAGGCAGATACCATCTCCACAAATGGTGATTCAAGATAAAGCCACAAAGGTAAGAAATTCAGTTGGGTAGTAATTATTGCTCTGAAAATGATTTTTTTTTGACTTGGGTAATTTGGTTTGAGGAAAAATACAAATTACAAATACAACTCTAAAACTGGCGGGTTTAACAAGCTTCTTAGTGGGGAGGGAACAATGCAGTTGGCACTCTAGATGCACTCTTCTGGCATGGAGGATGTCTCAGGTCTCAGCAGTAGGCACTAAATGTGCTCCAGTCTCTCCCACAGCCCCACTGGCTGACAGCATTGCTCCAGCTGGGGAGCATATAGATGTCACCAAATTCTACACACTCAATTTTGTGGGTAAGAGCAAAAACAGATAAAAGGTGACGAATTCTCGATTGTGTGACTCTGACAATGACTACTACAATTGAGTTTCAGTTCTCATTTGAATCTCTAACTTTCTTACCATTTCTCTATTCCTCTCTTTCAAAATGTACATTTTTTTAAGTTGAATAATTGGAACTAAATCTAACACTGATAATTTGCCATTTCAAAAACTGATCTGAAAAGTGAGTTAGAAACTGCACAATTATCGTCATCAGTAGAAATTGCGCATATAGCTAACAGACATTTCTTTTTAAGTGCATACAATCTAAAATATTCTAAATAATCTTTACAGACAGAATGAGAATACTGTAGAACTGTGGTTATATAATTCAGACTTCCAAGATATTTTAATATTTTCAAACTACTAGAAGGACACTCATTTGAAACAGAAAGAAAAATAGCCCAGGCCAAACAGTCTAATCCCAGGTAAAGAACTACTTTAAGGCCAAACCTGCTCGGTCCTAAATCCTTGTGATGTCTTTTCATTTTTCCTTTTCTTTTTTTGGTGGTTCAGGATCTTGCACTTGCTAAGCCAGCACTCTTAGCCACACCTCAGACTTTTTGGCTTAGCTTATTTTTCAGAGCAGTTTTCATGCTTTTTTTTGACTAGGTCACCTGGACCCAAACCCTCCTTTTCTTATGTCTTTGGCGTAGATGGGATTACAGATATGCACCATCAGACTCAGTTTATTTGTAGAGATGGGGATCTCACTAATTATTTTTGTGCAGGCTGGATTTTAACTGTGATCCTCCTTATACTGGTGAGGAAAATAGCAGCATTTAAGAGATGAGGGAAATATTAATTGATGGTAAATCTTGATCTACATATAAAGACCTTTAAATTTCCCTAATTCACCCTGTTTGGCTGCTTTAAATAGATTAAACCTTTATTAAAAAGTCATATGAATTTATATGTTTTAGTCAATGTATGTATCCTAGACTTTAGTTGTTGTATTATTATTTTGAAAATATTATTGTATTTATTATTTTTGCAGTAGTGAGGTCTTAGCGTGGAATTGTTTGCTTGCTAAGTGCTCTTACCACTGAGCCATACCTCTTGCCTTAATTTTTGCTTGTTTTGAGATAGCATCTTACTTCCTGCCTGGGTGCAGGCATCCACCTATAGTAGGCTGCTGAGTGGCTCATACCACCACATCCAGCTCTTAAGTTGAGAAGGGGGTCTCCTGAATGTTTTTTCTGCAGAGATTGGCCTTGCACTCCGATTTCAGCAATCTCAGTCTCCCAAGTAGTTAGGATGACATATAGATCATTCAGCTTTTCTCAGGCATTATTGTATCAGGTGGGACTTTCTTGATCACACTCTTAAACCTCAGTGCTCTCCCACCAGCCTTATACCCTCTCTTAGCATGCACTTAGCAAATGTTAATCTATTTTATGATGCATGTTGTGTTGATTGTTGATTCTGCTTGCTGGCATGTAAGCTCCATGAGTACAAGATGGTCATTTAGCCATTCTCTAGAACAGTACCTGGTTAGCCAGTACCTGTTTAATGAATATCTGCCTGGGAATATGTATGAGAGGGTATAAGGTCTACTCCTGCTGTTCTCTCCCTAAGGTCTCCAAGGGATGCTGGAAAAGGAAGGAGTTATAATGCATCCTTTCTGCTTAAGTGGCCTGACTGTGGTCAAAGCTACTTCTGTGTCTGAATACAGACAGGTGGCCTGTGTGTGCCCATGCATCTGCATCTATCCTGCTCAGTTAGAGAATTATAGCAGAATGGGCATGGGAGGGACCCATCTTCCAGGGCAAAGGCCCACCTGCTCACTCTACTCTGTGTTTGCTTAACCTGGGGGTGGAGACATAAACTGCAAACACTTCAGACCAAGTGCACCTGGTCAAGGTACAGTTTCTAAAGAGCAAGTGAATCAAATCTGGTTGTTCATCTTATGTTTTCTGAAAGATATTCATTTTTCTTTTCATTTCATACTACCAGTAAAGTGTCCCTTAAAATTGCTAGTTTAGTTTTCAGGGTTACTGAAACCACTTATTTCTCAGTGTCTTTTAACTTGTACAGTTATTAATAGCTGGTGTTGTCTGGCCACTACCCTGGGCCAGGTACTGCTCTAAGTACTGATTGGTACATTTTACTACTTTTGATCCTCACAACATTTCCTTTGAAGTAGATTATCATTATTCCTATGTTGATGATAAGCAAACAGACTCACAGACATTAAATAACCTGCCTGAGATTGCCTGGCAAGGAGATACTAATAGCTGTTTCTCCCTACATAAAACCAGGCAGAGTATATTTGATCATTTGGTGGTATTTTTCAGTTCTTAGTAGGGATTAGAAGCCCATCATATTTCAAATCTCAACACTTTTATGATCAAATATACTTGAACATATTATTAGATAACATGTATGATTAGATAACATGAAGTTTCTTAAAACTTCTATGTAAAGAACAACCAAAGATATTGGAATATAATAGCCAAATGAATGATACTTTTCTGATGTAATGGAAAAAAGTCTTTGTTTTTTTTTTGCCTTTTGTTATATAACTACATTTTTTTTTTGCTGTTTTCTTTGAAAAACATGTGAAAATAATCTAAGAATATCCCTGGGTAGCCAGGTCTTCAGAACAGTACCTGTATCAATCTCTCTGAAACACTGAGCAAGGATTAAAAAAATATCTGGAAAGCTAGTTTTGATGTAAAAAGGATTCTTCAGAATGTGCTAGTGCCTAAGTAGGATAACATTTTTACTATTCCTTTTGTAATATTTAATTTCCTTTTTAAGGGATCTGTATGCCTGCTTAGAACCCAGGATGATTGTGTCCCTTTACAAAACAAAGAAACAGCCACACCAAGTGTAGCCACCATTCAGCATGCACACCTGGATGGATGCCTTAGTACCACATCTTGCTCCATGTATGTCCAAGCTGAGCCTCAGATGACAGTGTGGTATTGCTTCCAGGGCTAGCGTGACTTAATGCAAGCCTACACCAAATACTGCTGGCTTCAAATTAGCATATTCCTCCTTCAATGTACTACTGACAACACTGCTCAGGTTTTACTTTGAGTAGCTGTGCTATTTAGTACTGAAAACTCTTGGCAGTTAGGTTATTTCTGAAGGAGTGCTTTGTTATAACCTTCTTTCATCTCAGTATTTTTTGTGGCTGGATTTTACAGTCACTATCAATCATTTCTGCCATTACAATGTACTATCACAAGAGAAAAAAAGTGTTGTATGTTACAGAAAAATCAAGTGTCAAAGAAGAACGAGGAGTGAAGAGTGCCTGTTGCAAAGGTAGGTTTCTCAACTGACTGAATAAAGGGAACAAAATAAAGTCAAATATGAACTATAAAATATTCATTAAAAAAGAAAAAGCCAGAATGTCACTAATGTAAAAATGCTCTAGTGTGTATACAATCACAAATTTCTATGATCAGGCACCGTATTTGCTGATTCATAAATATAATTTTTTTGTTTTGTTTTTACTTAGCCCAAACCCCACTTTTCTGAAAGCAAAAATAAATCAAAAATAAAACTGATAAGGAAATCATTGTCATGTAAATGTGATTGGCTTAAAAATGCATTGCTTGTTTTTTTTTGCTGCCTCTTTTCTGTTTTTGAACAGACTGAGATAACAAATTTCTTTGGTTTTAGCTTTTGGCTTTCCTTTTTTCCCTTTTTTTTTTTTTCTATTTTATCACTTCACTTTCTGCTTTCATTCACTATTATTATCCATGTCATTCTCCTCCTCCTCACCGTCATCATCATCATCGTCACCTTCTGACAAGTCAAAATCACTGAACCCCAGGGCCATGTTGACTTTCTTCCCCCTTCTCTTAGATGTGGTTTTGGAAGAATTCTGCTTGGCTTGCATGTTTATCTGCATCCCAGAATGCAGCACAGCTCCTGCTTTGTTCATGGAGAAGATATCTCCAAAGCCCATCAGCATCATGGCCTGCAGACTTGGGTTCATGCCATGGCCCTCCCCGTTACTTGCTGCTGTGATCTGACATGACATCTCTGCACTGTTTGACTCCTCTGTTTTAGATTCAAAGTAAGACTCCTCAGACATTCTTGCAGCAAGAGGCAAGAGAAGCTATCAAAGGGAAAGAAAGGACAGAAGTAAAAAAGAGAAATTAGGACCAATTTAAATCAGGGGAATAGATACCACAAAATTAGTTGGTACAACACAGGAGGTAAATGATTAGTGCAATGCATGAATGTAAGGAATGATGTGAGAACTTATTTCATGGCAGATTTGGCATCAGCATATTTGCCATAATTGATGAATGACAGAGTAATCATAACCACAAGTTTGCAAAGCACCACAGCAAGCCACATTTCAAATGGACAGGAAGGTACACGTTTTAAGCTTTTGTTTTGCTTAAAATCAAATTGCTTTTAGGATTTCCCTTCATTTTTCCCAATTTCACTTTCATATAGAAACATTTTATTAACAATTATATTCATTAAAAAAAGAAATCAGGCAGATATTAAATCTCAAGTAAAAATTAAGGGCTCCAATGCCAAGGAAGAAATCACAGAGAAAGTATGAAAACAGTTCAGCTGTCCATGTGCTCTGCAAATCTGGTGATTGCACCTCCTTTCCTATATCCATATTCTGATTTCCACACTCCAGATGAGTAGAATTCTTTTACTCCCAGTGATGTTTACTGCAGCCAGATCTGCTATCTCATAATATATTCAAATTATTCAGCAATTCACTTGTGAACAAATTCTAGATTCTGTCTCTTAATTTTTAAAGTCATATTTACACATAATACGTGAAAAGTAGAAGAAAATTTGTTAATTAGTATTAATACTAATTTAGATTTTATCATTATCCTCTAATATTCAAATCCTGTGTGTGTGTGTGTGTGTGTGTGTGTGTGTGTGTGTGTGTGTGTGTGTGTGTGTATGAATGTGCACAAGTACTGGGGCTTGAACTCAGGGCCAGAGTGCTCTTCCTTAGCTTTTTACTCTCAAGGCTGGTGCTATGCCTCGTGAGCAACAGCTCCATTTGTCTTTTTCTTGGTTAATTAAAGGTAAGAGTCTCAGGGATTTTTTTCTGCTCAGGCAGTGTTTGAAACAAGATTCTCAGATCTCAGCCTCCTGAGTAGTGAGGATTATAGACAAGAGCTACCGGTGCCTGGTAGTTTCTTTCTTCTGACAGAACTTTATTCTATCTAGTTTTTCTATCTAGAACTTTATTCTATTCTAGTTCTCTTTCTCACAGAGGAGACAAACATTTCCTACCTTATGTAATTATTTTTAACAGACAAGCTAGTCCCATAAACATTTGGTCATATTTATTTCAGGGGTAAAGCTGTTAAAATGTGAAAAATGTGACTTGGCCGGGCGCTGGTGGCTCACGCCTGTAATCCTAGCTACTCAGGAGGCTGAGATCTGAGGATCGTGGTTCAAAGCCAGCCCGGGCAGGAGAGACCGTGAGACTCCTATCTCCAATAAACCACCAGAAAACCGGAAGTGGCGCTGTAGCTCAAGTGGTAGAGCGCTCGCCTTGAGCTGAAGAGCTGAGGGACAGCGCCCAGGCCCAGAGTTCAAGCCCCACGACCGACAAAAAAACAAAACAAAACAAAAAAATGTGACTTACGTAAGCAAATTAAGACATATTTTTTTCATACGGCTTGTTACTAGTAAATTCACGATAATGTACAAGTGATATAATTCTAGTATGAACTGTACATTTTGAAGGCAAATATACCTAATATTTAGTATCAATTTCCTAATTTTTAAACTAGAGTGAAGATTTATTTTTGTGCTGGTCCCGGGGCTTGAACTCAGGGCCTGAGCACTGTCCCTGAGCTTTTTTGCTCAAGGCTAATGCTCTACCACTTGAGCCACAGCTCCACTTCTGGCTTTTTGGTGGTTAATTAGAGATAAGGATCTCATCTACTGTTCTGGCTAGGTTGGCTTTGAACTGCAATCCTCAGATCTTAGTCTCCTGAGTAGCTAGGATATTACAGGCATGAGCCATTCATACCCAGCTTATCCATTTTTATGCCAGCTTCTTTTATTAAGAAAAGACTTATAGGCCTGGGAATGTGGCTTAGTGGTAGAGTGCTTGTCTAACATGCATGAAGCCCTGGGTTTGATTCCTTAGCACCATATAAATAGAAAAAGCTAGAGTGACACTAGCTTAAGTGGTAGAGTGCAAGCCTTGAACAAAAAGAATCTTAGGTCTGGGCCTTGAGTTCAAGCCTCAGGACTGGCAAAAAAAGAAAAGGGTTCTAGAGCTGTAACCTGAGTAACATCTTTAGATAATTCAGCCAACAAACTGCAAGAATATGAAAGAAAAATGTTGCCATAGATCCTTAAACACTGGAAATAGGGTCTTATTTCCCCTGTAGTTGTCTTTTTCAACTTCTCAAATTTGTTTCCAGTTGTCAGATCCTTGCAGGAACTCTGTGTTGCTTTTTTTTATTATTGCAGAAGTCTTTTCTTAGAGTATGTTAGACACTAAAGATTTCCATAAATAGGTTAAGATTTTATTCTTCAAACTTTTATAGCAAGCTGTAACAATAATAAAAACAAAGAAGATTCTTCCTATTTAATGTGTAGACTTATCTTCCCAAATATCTTTGTTGTTTTAGGAAAGAAAACAGTGTCCTTGAAATCAATTCAATAACATTTTTATAAAGCTACACAAAGATTAGACTTTTATAATTAAGATGAGGCTACCTACAGGTACCTAAGCCTTTAGCCAATTCTCTTTTAAGATTTATTTTTATAGTTCTTGCAGTAATCTCATTTAAAGGCAACTAGAAAGTAAAATGAGGATAAAAGGAAGTACCTACATAAGAACTACCTGAACATAAACTTGCCTTCCTTCAAAAGTAGCAGCTCTAGGCAGAGGATACATTAAAAGCAAGTACATAAAGAAAGACAACTCAGCTCCTAAGTGGGAAAAGGGAGGAAAAAAATCTCACTAGCTTGTGCTTCCTGCTGTCCATTGTTAGCTGGAAGCCTTCAGAATGGCTCCTTTACACTAAGTTTTCTGGAGTTAAAATGCACTCATACAACCTACTGAGCACTCACAGTGTTTCATTATTTATTACACAACTATGTTACCAAGAGCGATAATGTGTACAAGGCAGCCCATAATTTCTCAGCAAAAGGGATGCCAATAAACTAAAGAAAGGGTTTAAAGCATACTCCAATAGGTGGCTTAAAGGTGTTTCTTTTCTCTTACAAACCTACATTAAGAAAGCATCAAGCCATGCAATGCCTCATTAGCTTAAGACTTCACTGCGATCAAGGAAACAAAGCAGGAGACCCCCTTGGATTTCAGAAGACAAGATGCAGGGACATGGGTGCCCTGTCACTCCTGCCCTTGCCCCACCAGCCTGAGAGAAGCAGGACTCCTATGAAGACCCTGGGAGCCTCTCCCTGAGTCTGCCTGCTGCCTCCAATTCAACTGGACAGACCCCCACCCCCTTACCCCAGGTTTTTCTTGAAAGTCAAGTTAAATTCAGGAACTTATAAAATGTCCTCAACACTTACACATAGCAATTCAATTCTTATTTTGGGGTTACCTGGATTTCCAAAGCGATCTTTGCAAAAGTTAGATATGATTACAAACAATTACTTTATTCTTCTCCCTTGTGGATACTGGGCTGTTTCTCACACAAATTAGAACAGGTGACAAACTATTTCATTGATTCTTTAGATACTGGACCTACTAGGAAGCTAGACACTGACTGGCTGCTTAATGGGGTCAACAGTTGAGATACAACAGCTTTCTGGAGATCACTGATGAGAGGCATTTAAGCTAGTTGTGTTTTGTTTGTTTAATTATCAATTAGCTTATCCCCTACTCCCAGTACTGAGGTTTTGGTGCTGTCCCTTAGGGTATTTTTTGTTTTTGTCTTTGTTTGCTTTTTTTGCTCAAGGCTGGCACTCTACCACTTAAGCCACAGCTCCACTTCTGGCTTTTTTGCTGGTTAATAGATAAAGAGTCTCACAGACTTTTCCACCTGGGTTGGCTTTGAACCATGATTCTCAGACCTCAGCTTCCTAAGTTGCTAGGATTATAGGCTACTGGTGCTTTGCTTAGTAAGTTTATTCTTTTTTTTTTTGGTTGGTTGTGGGGCCTGACCTGGGTCTGGGTGCTGTCCCTCAGCTCTTCAGCTCAAGGCTAGCACTCTACCACTAGAGCCATAGTGCCACTTCCAACTTTTTCTACTTATGTGGTGCTGAGGAATCAAACCTAGGGCCTTATGTATGTGAGGCAAGCCCTCTACCACTGAGCTACCTTCCCAGCCCCAGTAAGTTTATTCTTAATTTACTATTTCTTTTGTGATTTTATACAGTCACATATTACCCATTTAAAAAAAACATGGAAAAAACAATTCTAAATTAGTATTTAATTCTTGAAGTCAAATAGGGAATGTTGAAATTTGATTTAATTTTAATATCGCATATAAGCTCAAGGTCAATATACAAACAACAAAATCTTTAAAAAGAATTTCTTTGCTCCGCTAAATATAGGATAAAAGATTAGGGTAGAGGAAGTCTTCCTTGATGTAGAGCATTGTGGAAGCTTGCCCCAAGAGAGGTCTTTCTTTTTTGCAAACTTTTGCTGTCTATGATCATATCATTGAACAGAGATAGGAACATTAATACCAGCATTGCCTATGTCATCAGCTAGCTCAGTTTTAGAAGGAAAATGTGGTTAAGTCTGACACATCAAAGATGTTTTTCACTGCCTTGGAATGACAGCTATTAATTACTGATCAACTAGAAGAAGTTAAATCAGCATTTAGGCACATACTGCAGAGAAATAGCAGAAAGTATGCCAGATATTATTTTTTTGTGCATTCAAATATACACATACACGGGAAAATAACAATGCTTAATCAAAGAGCTAGAATGAAAACAATCTTTTTCTTCTATGTCTCTGGCATTTTGGTTAATTTATACACCTTGCCTTTAAGACATAAGCACACAGGCAGGAAACTAGGAGGTGGTGGCAGGGGCAGGAAGAAGGCTGAGTCACGGTGCTGCATGCTGCCATGCTGCCATGCTGGCTGGGTTCTAAGTGCTGCATGGGCTCTGGGGGGAAAGATACTCACCGGGGTGTTGGACTGCTCTGTCAGTTTCTGCTCCCACATCTTTAACCGCCTTTCTCGCTCTTTGAGCTCCTGCTCTTTAAAGCTGAGATCACGCTCCAGTTTCTTTAGTCTCTCAAGGGTTGCCTCAATTTCACACCTACGCAGAAATAACTGAGTTAAGTGTCCATGCTTCTGAGGGGATAAATGAGGCTAGGATGTCTATTCAAACACCAATCAGTGCAAAAGACTAAGCCGTGTGTGTGTGCATGCACGTACTATCTGCTATTATTAGAACTGGAACTCACAGCCTTATACTCTTACTTAGCTTTTTTGCTCAAAGCTGGTGTTCTACCACTTGAGCCACACCTCCACTTCTGGCTTTTTGCTGGTTAATTGGAGGTCAGAGTGTTACTAACTTTTCTGCTGGCTTCGACCCACAATCCTCACATCTCAGCCTCCTGAGAGGCTAGGATTATAGTCATGAGCCTCTGGAATCTGGCTCAGGAATGTGTTTTGAAATGGATCAGGAAACAACAAGAGAAGCAGGGTTTTTTTCATTAACAGCTTGTTTCTAGTTTAGAAAATTAAGTTCTCAAAGTATCTCAACAAAGCATTGAAGAGCCACTGGGGTACAGCATAAGCTGTGAAGCTGGTTCCTGCTCAGTCATTTATTATATGCTTGCATCCATCTAGCTCTTTCAGTTTACAAAACGATAATATGTAGAATCTTACTTTATTTCCATAACAACTCCAAGTAATAGGCACTGATCTTGTATGATGGATGAGAAAATGATACTTTAGATAGGTTATCGATATCATGTCATCAGCAAGAGATTCAGATGGCACTTTGTCTACTCAGTGGCTGAGTAACCTAAGCAATCAATTGATTAACCTGACTTTCTTTGGTTGTAAGGGGTGGGGTGGGGTTATGTCACATTTTCACAAGTTACATGAGCCTAAGAATTACCTAGGCAGCTGTTCAAAACAAAAACAAAGCAGTGTGTGTGTGTGTGTGTGTGTGTGTGTGTGTGTGTGTGTGTGTGTGTGTGTGTGTGTGTGTGTGTGTGTGTGTGTGTGTGTGTGTGTGTGTGTGTGTGTGTGTGTGTGTGTGTGTGTGTGTGTGTGTGTGTCCTAGGGCTTGAACTCAGGGTTTGGGTGCTGTCTTGAGCTTGTTTTTGCTTAAGACTAACCCTCTACCATTTGAGTCATGCTCCACTTCTAGCTTTTTTTTTTTTTAAGTAGTTTATTGGAGATAAGAATCTTGTACTTTCCTGCCAGGTTGGCTTTGAACCTGAATCCTCATATCATCTCAGCCTTCTGAGTAGCTAGGATTACAGGCATGAACCACTTGCTCCCAGCTTTAAAACAGATTCTTAAAATACTTCTTTGGAGTTCATGACTCAGTATGCCGGAAATTTCCACTGTTTAATAAAAACCTGGGGCCAGGCATGGCTGGCTCACGCCCGTCATCCTAGCTACTCAGGAGGCTGAGATCTGAGGATCACAGTTCAAAGCCTGCCCGGGCAGGAAAGTGCATGAGACTCTTTATTTCCAATAAACCACCAGAAAACTGGAAGTGGTGCTGTGGCTCAAGTGGTAGAGTGCTAGCCTTAAGCTGAAGAACTGAGGGACAATGCTCAGGCCCAGAGTTTAAGCCCCAGGACTGACAAAACACAAAAACAAAAACAAAAAAACCCCTGGGTTCTTTTTACAATTTGGAAAGCACAGGACACCAGGGTCTAGAGGAATTCAGGGTCTCTACAATATTCACCATTTCTAAGGGAAGTTCCCTGCCTCATTTCTGGGCCAATCAACATCACACTTGGAGTATAACCAGTGACAGAAGACTTTCTTCATAGAAACTGAACTGGTAAGACAGCTGGGCACAAACTATCTCCCACAGGGCTGCCACAATGTTAATATCTAAATTTATGTTCTATAAACAGCTTCTTTTCTGTTTATATGGTGCTGAGGAATCAAACCCATGTCCTCATGCATGCTAGAAAAGCACTGTACCACTGAACCACCTTCCCAGCCCCTGTTTTTATTTTTCAAAAGGAGGATTAAGAAGCTGGTTATTCATGCTACTCTAGCTATTCTAGCTATTTAGGAGGCTGAGATCTGAGGATCACAGTTCAAAGCCTGCCTGGGTGGGAAAGACCTTGAAACTCTTATCTCCAATTAACCACCAGAAAACTGGAAGTGGCACTGTGGCTCAAAGTGGTAGAGTACTAGCCTAAAGCAAAAGAGCTCAGGGGCAGTGCCCAGGCCCTGAGTTCAAGGCCCACAAATCACCAAAAAAAAAAAAAAAAAAAAAAGGAAAAAGGAGGATAGGGCGGGGGTGGGAGGGAGTGTGGTAGGAATCTAATATAGAAAACCTTAGGGTAAACCTTTGTAACAAAAAGTGAGGGCGACATCTTGAGGCAGTAAGGGTCAGAGGTCAGCCAGGATGCTGCAGAGCTGGGCATGCTCAGTAGTGAGCTGCCAGTGGCCCCATGGCTCATCTGTGTGGTGGTGCTTTTGCCAAGCCAGCCCTAACTCTTCTTCCAGTGAGACAAAGCCCACTGATTTTCTTTTGGCTCAGAATAAATAGCCAACATAGTCTGTTTCACTTGTAACTGAACAAAGGTCGCATCTCAACTTCCAGCTCTGGGAGTGCACTGCAATTGTGAGCTCTTTTGGAAACCAGATCAACAGTTAAGTTAGCCAAGTAATACACCTATAACACACCTACAAGTGCTGCCCCAAGGGAAGTTTCTTACCCTCAACCTGCCTCCTCAGGCCCTTGCTCCCTTACCCATCTCCAGAACGTGAGGTTAGTATGACGGAAAGTGACCTCTACCCTGACTACATGCAGAAGGCACCCCTCCCTGCTGTTCCCTTTTTCTTGTACATCCATTTGTATCAGGTGCATTTATTGATGCATTATATATGACCTTCCTATTCTAAAGGTATCATTTAAGGTATCATTGAGGAAAACCAGTTTGCTTTTAAATCAAATCCAACCAAGTTGATTTCAATGATCAGTTTTCCCAATGTTCCCTTTACTAAGATCTAGGTTGTGTGTGTGTGTGTGTGTGTGTGTGTGTGTGTGTGTGTGTGTGTGTGTGTGTGTGAGAAAGAGAGAGAGAGAGAGAGAGTACTTTCTTTTGGGGGAGTTGTTGTTTGTTTGCTTTTCAAAGATGGGATCTGCTATAATGCTTTGGGTTTGAACTCAAGATCCTTGTACTTAGCCCTCTTGAGTAGCTAGGCCTACAGGTATGAGCCACAACGCCTTTCACTTTAAAGTATGTAAAAAATTACATTTATCAATCAGCCTCAGTTTAGGAAAAGTTTAAATGAAGATATATAACTAGAAAACCATCTTTAAATATCTTAAAAAATCTTATTGCTCAGTGACTTTTTGATACTTTTCTCTATATGGAAGTACACGTACATGCTAATATATACTTGCTTTATAGCATTTAGAATCCTTCTAAACAGACTTGGTCATAGCCTCCATTTTAAAAGTTTTGTTTATATCTGTGAATGTTTTTGCATTATGCTATGTATGGAAATATCATTCACAAGAATCATTCCCCTTCTATTGCATGTCTCGATTTGCATTTCCAAATGAGGTTTGCTGAATGACGGCCTATAAACACTCCTTTTTTTTCTTTTTGTGTACTGGTAGTGAGACTTGAACTCAGGGCCATATGCTCTCACTCGGCTCATGGCTAGTGTTCTACCAATTGCCTTTTTGTTCATTAAATAGAAATAAGAAGAGTCTCATGAACTTTTCTGCCCAGGCTGGCTTTGAACTGCAATCCTCAGATCTCAGCCTCTTGGAAAGCTAAGATTCATTTAGGATCACAGCGACTAGTGCCTGCCTTCCATTTCTCACATGGCTTTCTTGCTTCTTTTCTCAGGAATAATGAGAAGTGGTAAGATTTCCAGGATGAAGAATATAAACATTTTTAGGGCCTTCAGAAGACTGGTATTTTCTCACCAACACTGAATATTTTCACAATGTGAATTTTTGCCAGTCGGAGACAATTATAGTTCCTTATATTAATTTGACCACTGATGTTGAATAATGTTCATGGGTTTATTAGCCATTTGATTTCTCCTTCTGTGAAATGCTTTTTTGTGTTTTTAGTATATTTTAATTACTATGTTATTTTAGAGATAGCAACTCTTACCAGAAAATAGTTTTCAGTATGTGGTCTGGGGACCTATGACATTATTTTCAGAATATTCTTGTTGTCAAATTGTTTTCAGAACAGAACTGAGACATAACTTTCCTCTCCTATTCGCTTCCTTTTATAAGTTTATAGAATTTTCCAGAGTCTTCATACATGTGATAGTGCTGTAGACTGAATGTAGAAGTAGGATTTATTATTTTTTAGATGAATCAATAAATACACAAATTTTTCTCAGCCTTATTTTTGAATGTGCTAAATATGGATAGATATGACTCATGGAAACAAAACTTCTTTAGAACCTTTGATAATTTTTAAGAGTATAACAGAGTTTTGAAAGCAGAACATTTGAGAAATGCTGATCCTATTGCATAGGGAAAAATTGTAATTGCATGTCATTTCTCTTGGAAACTTAATACTTATGATGACTATTGTTTTGGGTGCGTCATATGGAGGTTTGAAAGTATTATATAGAATATTTACCAATTTTGCTTTTTTTATTTTGTTGGCATATGCTAACTAGTTCTCTATCTCAGTAAGTTAATACGAGTATCAAAATCCCACAAATGCTCTAGTTAACAAGATCAAATAGCATTTCCTCTGGGAATGCTTTTATTATAACCTCAGACTGGGTCAGATTTCATGGTGAATGCCCTCAGACGTTCAGTACTTCTTTGTCCAATGCCTGTCAAAACAGCAGTTGGACAGTTACTTGTACACTTATATTTAGCAGTTTAACACAGGACAGCCCTATGGAGAGCATCCAGTGCTTGGGGGCAAGTGTGCTTGCCACTGTAGCTCAGGACCTCAAGGCAGCAGCCCTTCCTGCATGAGCAGAAGTTCAAGGAACAAATGCACGAGTGGCAGAAGCAGTTCTGTCTCACCAAACACGTTTGCTTACATTTATCTTTTCTTGTTCAAGAGTACAATGTCTTTACGTATTACTGCCATTATGCGTTCTTTCTCCTTTCCTTCCCTGTATTTTTACTGAGCAATGGCATGTTCCAGATGCTGTGCAAATAGTGATTCACAAAGAAATTGTTGGCTTTCCCCCAACATCTCAGACAGGGGGACACAAAAAAATGATGAAGAGCTGAGAGCACATAGGCAGTACTGTGTAGCCAAAGCACAGGGAATACTCCCTTGTAGCTGTGCTTGTTCAGCAGGAGCTGGGAAGAGTGTTCAGGAGAATGGGCAGCTGGGTCAACAGAGAAGACTGACCTTGCAGTGGTCCTCAGTGAGGGAGATATATGCCCTTTTAGGGATCAGAAGCCAGGAACTAAAGGATATACTACTGATATCTTTCAGTGAGAATCGAGAGCCTGGAGTACAGGGCCTTCTGAATCTTTGACACTTCTGTCTTCAGGGCAATTGGAACTCATATATGGTGGGGGTGATCTGATTAGATAGATGGGTACTGATCTATGACTGTAGAAAACATGACTTTCAAGTTTTGTTGTATTAATTACTTTGGTACAGAAAAGTCCCTCACACTTAAGACTTGAATTCATTGTGGTCATTTTGTAACCCTAAATGAATATTCATTAAATTCACTAGCCTAGGTGATTTCAAAGGAATAAAATGACTATGGTCATTGTAAAAGATCAAACAGAAAGCAGGAAAAAATGTGTAGGTACAGAAGAACCAAGTGATTTCTAAAGTGCATGCAGTATCATTTCGTGCCAGCAGATGGCAGAAGGCATTGCATTAGCATCGTGGCTATCAGGAATGAAGTTTCTTCAACTCTGCTGAGTCAGGGAGGAGTGTCAGCTCCCAAGCACACTATTTATATTCCTGTATCATGTGACCAGCTCAACTGTTTCATGCTGGGCTTACTTTTTCCACTCACACAATACAATTCTCTCATTACTGAGGTTGTTTTATATTTAACAAGTTTTAATGAGATGTATAAACATCCAACACTTTCCTTTAAAAGAGTGTTCCTGTCTACCCCTTATACTAGTAGATTAAGTGTTCTGCAAATTTCAAGGCTAAAGTTGTTTTTCTGGTGTGTGTGTGTGTGTGTGTGTGTGTGTGTGTGTGTGTGTGTGTGTGTGTGTGTGTGTGTGTGTGTGTGTGTGTGTGTGTGTGTGTGTGTGTGTGTGTGTGTGTGTGTGTGTGTGTGTGTGTGTGTGTGTGTGTGTGTGTGTGTGTGTGTGTGTGTGTGTGTGTGTGTGTGCGCGCGCGCACTGGGCACTGTCCCTAAGCTTTTTTTCTGCACAAGGCACTACATTCTACCACTTGAGCCACAGCTGGCTTTTTGTGGTTAATTGGAGAGAAGAGTCTTACAGACTTTCCTGCCCAGACTGGCTTTGAACCGCAATCCTTAGAACTTAGCTTCCTGAATAGTTAGGACTACAGGCATGAGCCATGGGCACTCAGCTACAAAAGAAGCTAAAGCTTACTAACACAGAATATATACAGAGAAATGTCTGGTAACCATCTTTTGTCTTAGAAGGTATTACTTCAATGTTCTTTCCAAATACTTAGACATACACTAAACAACAAGCTTAGAGAAACTCTTTGTTGCTTGCTTATGAAAGGCAGGACTTTTCTTTCTCCCTAAGCTCCACGTAGAAATCAGGCCTGCTATCCACGTGTCTCTGGTTCTTTTCTCCACTGAGATTGGGAGCCAGGACTGGAATGGAAGTGTTACTCACCTCCATTCTGCCTTGTTGTGCAGGAATGAGTTACACTGGTCGGGAAGGTTCGTGTCATTTGACATGGACTCCAAAATCAAAATGATTTGCTTGAACGATGGTCTTTTCTGAAAAGGAAAGGAAAACAAAAACAAAACAAAAACATTAATCATGTGTGGGGACTTAAGAGGAAAGGTAGATAGCCACCACATAGGAGTAAGTTCAGCCTATCACAACCAAAGACACCATGAAGCAACGTTACGACCTGATTATTTTACAACTCCCAGATCACGCAGGATCAGGGAAGCATATTTTTTTATTTCAATTAATTATTCATGTTGTTTTCCTACCATGTGGCCAAAAGCTGGTATAAACAGTATTTTCTCTATAAGTAAGGAGAGTACTAATTCTCCCTTTCAGGTATGAGTAAAAATTTCGAAAAAAAAAAGTGAAGCCTAAATTTAAAAAGCCACCTATGTACCCAGGCACTGGTGGGCACCTATAATCCTAGCTACTCAGGCTAAGATTGAGGATTGAGGTTCAAAGCCAGCCAAAGCAGAAAAGTCCATGAGACTTTTATCTCCAATAACCAATAAAAATCCAGGAATGGAGTCATGACTCAAGTGTAGAATGCTAGCCTTGAGCAAAAAAGTTAAGGGAGAGCATGAGGTCTTAAGTTAGAGCCCCAATACCAATGTGTGTGAGCGTGTGTGCACATGTGTGCATGTGTGTGTGCTCACATGCATACACACGTACACACACACACACACACACACTCTGTGTGATAAAGCTGGTAAAAATTTAATGGTAAATGTATGCAATGGGTGTAATAGTGCTCACTGTAAAAGTCTTTCATCTTTTCTGAGGTATGCCTTTTTTTATAGAAAATATTGGGGGATGAATCAAATCTGCCTATTAATCTAATATAATCTCCCAAATCAGCTGGTCAGGAACTAAAAACAAACCTATTTAGATCCATCTTAATTTTATTGTTCTCAATGTTTAATCGACATTAAGATAAGCTTTAGTTCAGGGTCTCTGTAAGGTGTTGTTTGGCAGAAACTGAAAAAGCCACAGTTAAGAACTAACTACACTAGTCATTCTTTAGACTTGAGCCAAGGTGGAGACAAAAGGTTAAAACAAAAATGGAGAAAGATAATAAAAGGATGATGCAAGTTCTCTCTTCATCAGGCCTCATAATTATACCATTTCTGCACAAATTACAGTTGCAGCAATTAAAACATGCATTTTAATTTAGGAGCACAAAAACAAAGAACAATGTTGAGGTGGCTTGCTCATGGGACTTGAGTTCTTCCTACATTGTTAAGGAAAAGCAATTTTTCCGTTTCTCAGAAATGAAAAACTAGAATATTTTCTGGGTTGTCATTATTGTATATGTGTTTTTTTTTAAGGACTTGCATGCTTATGTGTGTGTACACAAGGGTGTATGTGCAGTGGGCACACAGAGTATGTGTGGATGGGTGCATTTGTACTTGTGTATATATTTCAAGTACAAGGCATAGCTGGAGGGTTGATAGAGCATGTGCTCAGGAAGCATAAGTCCCTGAGTTCAAATCCCATTATTGCAAAAAGGAAAAAAAAGGCATATATGTAAATGCTAATGATGAACAAACAGGAAAAATGCCTTTAGTAGGAAATCTGAAAAATATTCTTTAGCTGTTCCCATCTGAATTTCTTCCACCATATGTCAGATTTTAAAAGAAAAAAATGCTTTAATTGTTTGAACAAGATCTAATTATATAATAAATATAGGGCTTTCCTTTTGTAAGGAAAAGCAGCAGGAGGAATCTGTGAATCTTTAAAGAATATTCTTTTTCCCTACATTTGATCATTTTGAAATAAAGAGAAACTCTTTTGTAATTGGGTGACAAGCATCCCTAGTGGGGAAAAAAAAAATCTTCATTTTATAGTTAAAATCTATTCTCCGAAAGGAGCAAATGAATCTTCTGAAAGCAGCAACAGCAGAGCATACTGGTGCTTGCCTGTAGTCCCAGCTACCTGGGAGATTGAGGCAGAAGACTGCTGGGGCAGGGGCTCAGGTCTGCCTGGGCAACACTGTAAGACCACCCCCTCAAATAACAACAGTGAAGAATTTTGCAGTGATGCTTTCAATTACCTTGGGTTCAGAAAACAACATTTGGTTTAGGATCTACAGCTGTTTCTCTGAGGGGCTTAGGGTCCTTTTTTAAGTATAATGCAAAAGATGGCTTTTTTTGGGGGGGTGCCAGTCCTGAGGCTTGAACTCAGAGCCTGAGTGCTGTCCCTGAACTTCTTTTGCTCAAGATTAGTGCTATAGCACTTGAACCACAGCTCCATTTCCAGCTTTTTTGTGTGTGTGATTAATTATCGCTAAGAGTCTCATAGACTTTTCCTGCCTCATCTGGCTTTGAACCTCAATTCTCAGATCCAGCTTCCTGAGTAGGTAGGATGATAGGTATGAGCCACCGGTGCCCAGCTAAAGATGGTTTAAAAAATCACAACTAAGATGATTTATTAAGTGTCTATCTTCTTTCTCCATTGGTTATCCCTATTTTGTAGAAAAGGACAACTAATTCAGAAAAGGAGGGCTGCCTACTATCTACAGGAGGAGAGTTACAGCATCAGACTAAGCTTTCAAATCCCCAGCAGCGTTTATCTCACAAGGGTAAGACACTACTTCCTATCAAACTCAAAGACAAGTAACACTCACCTTTCCTTTCTTTCCTATTTTCTTCAGTAAAATGCTTTGAGCACCTAGTGTAAGCCACAAGGAGGACCTGATGTTTACCTAATATCAACTTTCTCTCCTATACTTCTACTTAACAGCAAAGGGACACCAGACCCACAGGTGGGCTGATTGTGGGTGCGTATGTATGTGTGTATGTGTCTGCGAGCATGTGCACACGCCAGTACTGGGTCTTGAATTCAGGGCCTCATGCTCTCACTTGGCTTTTTTGTTCAAAGCTGGTGCTCTACCACTTGAGCCACAGTTCTACTTCCCAGTTTTGTTAGATAATTGGAGATAAGAGTCTCATGGAATTTTCTGCCCAGGCTGGCTTTGAACCTCCATTCTCAAATCTCAGTCTCCTGAGTGTGAGCCATCAGTGCCTGGTAGGCTAAGTATTTTAGTGTAGGTGCTAGTATTCTGAATTCTAATGACTGAAAAATAGAAAGACAGTGCTTGAACCAATCACTGCTCTCCATATGTGCACAGTGCAATGCCAACTTCCGACTGAGTTGCTCTAGATTTCCTGCTAGAGAACTAAAACATGCCTGTCAGGAAGTTTACAATGATCTGGCTTCCGTAGACGAGGTACTGGATTTCTATTTACTAAACTGATGCAAAGTAATATAGGGAAGTACGCAAGGGAACTAAACTATTCCCTCATAGAGCTGCTGTCCATTTGACAAGAAGATTTAAAAAATGCCATACTCCAAGGGAAGGCAATAGCCCAGACTGTGTTTGGAAAAAAAGTCTAAGTCTGGCCAGGCTGGCAGAGTAAGCAAAGAAGGACCAGTGAGGGTTCAGGAAAATTAGAAGGAAGAAAACTTTCAGAAGGAAAACTAGAAGGAAGAAAACATGGTCAGGAGTGAAGGTGTCTGAGGTGTGCCTGGAAGATTAGCAATGGCAGGTTGGAAATGCAAGCCGGCTGTCTGATTAAATTAAGTACAGGGGCATGGAGTGGTTTATCAGAATAAAATGTTATGAATTTAAGAAAAAAAACAACTTTAAACTTCATACTTCATGCAACAGGAACACAAGATTCTTTGGTTTTCTAGAAGAGTCTGCTCATTACATGGTAATAAAGACATGCCAACTTTATAGCTTCAACATCAAATCCAGTGTCCTTATTGTGGGAGGGTTTATACCATCGTTTAGTCAATGAACATTTAGTTATACATGTATATATTTGGAATTTATTAATACAGTACTGAGCTTCTGATTAAGAAATTAAAAGCTCACTCTGAGCTCACTCTGAAATATAATTACAATTATATATATATATATATATATATATATATAGTTGTATTGATTTAATTTACTGCCAATAATTCCAGATGAGCTTTCTACTTAAGAATCATGGAGAACAATCCTACCAAAATCGGTGCATGTGTTACAAGGGACATAAAACTAGTAGGACAGTGGAGACAGAGAATATGATACTGTTTAAACAGTCTGAAACACATGTCTTAAAACAAGTTTGTAAATGTCTGCTAATCATTTCTATTGTATTAGTTATAAAGTGCAATTTCTCTATTACTTAAAGATCTTCACGTTCTCCAAAATCCCACCCTAAGAATACAGGGCCTACACAGGGTTAGAACTGACCATGCAAAATACATGGCAGTGTTGTTACAGAGTACTCATAAAAACAAGGCACACAGTTTTGAAGCATGCTACATTCTTTAAAGAATTGATTAAAGAATTAATTGTGTATTGTGTATTTCAGCCTTTTTCAACTAGAAAAATGGCTGATGAAGTTTGAAGAGTGTTAGTGAAAGCAAAATCTAGGATTAGGGACTGCAGGACAAAGGCTGGCATCAATACACATGAGCTTTCCCAGCATGCCATGCAGGAGCACGTGGGATAGAAGGCCTCTGAGCCCTGGGCCCTCCAGCTGCCTTATTAGCTGCATTATTATACTTTGCTCTCAGTGTGGGAAAAAATACTGGGGAAAATTCTTCTTGAATCCACATAAATTGTTTTATTAACATAGTCAGCAGACCCACTAATTGAGTTATTTTCACTAGAGCAGCATTTTGCCAAAGAACCGACTGCATGCTATATCATCCACTCTTCTGTGGGTCAGGCTGAAACTGGGTATAAATCAAGGAAGAATTCCATTTTTTAGTAGGCTTCTATTTCTAAGGTTAATTATAATACTTTCATTTCCATGAAAATCTAGACAAATGTGAACTATAAATATTTGTTCCCTTCTAGACTGTAATTGCTCTCTCATGCTAATGTTTAATATGTGAGAATCTTTTTGATATTTTACCTTTTTATTATGGAAAATTCCAGACACGCATAAAAGTAGAAAACAACCCCAATACAACAAACCTCCAGATCCCTCATTTTGTTTAATCCACATCATCATCCATTTCCCTTCACCCTCTTTTGAAGCAACTCCAACACTAGCTATCATTTTATCTGTCAATATTTTCACATTTCTTTTCAAATGATCTTTAGAGGGGAAAGGAAATGGGCTATTCATGCTCCTATGTGATAACACACGAAAGCCTGTTTTGAAGTTTCTCCTACTCTGTTTTGATAGCCCAAAAACAGAGGGCAAATCAAGAGTCTCTAGAAATACTATTTTCGTCTGCTCTTTGGTGAGAAAGACAACATAAAGTAACAGGTTAAAAGCAGGGCATTATGCCAGACTTCTTGGGTTCATGTGCAGCCCTATTGGGTACTTGCTGTGTGACCTTAAGTCATTATTTAACTGCTGGGTGTCTTGGTTCATCCGTAAGATAAGGAGAATATGCCTGTTTCATTCTGGGGAAGGGATGACAACATACATAAAATGTTTGAAACAGTGCTTAGTTTAAATACTGTTTGTTCCCCATTTTTAGACCACAAATTTTTTTTTGGGGGGTGCTGATACCTGGGCTTGAACTCAGGGCCTGGGTTTTTAGCTTTAGCTTTTTCCCTCAAGATTAGTACTCTACCACTTAATCTATAGCTCCACTTCCTGCTTTCTTCTGGTTAGTTGGAAATAAAAGTCTCATGGACTTCTCTGCCTGGGCTGGCTTTTAATGGTGATCTTCATATCTCAGTCTCCTGAGTAGTTAGGATTACAGGTATGACCCATAGGCACACAGCACAATGGTTAGTATTTAAAAATTAAGAACAAAACTATTTTTACAGAGTCAAGAATGCAAAAGAGGGCTATGAGGAATATTCCCTATGAATCTTCAGAAATTGATAAATCTCTTTTTTGGGGGGAGGGTCCGGTCGTGGGGCCTGAACTCTGGGCCTGGGCGCCGTCCCTCAGCTCTTCAGCTCAAGGCTAGCGCTCTACCAACTTGAGCCACAGTGCCACTTCCGGCTTTTTTCTTTTTGCTTATGTGGTGCTGAGGAATCGAACCCAGGGCCTCAGGCATGCAAGACAAGTGCTCTACCACTGAGCCACCTTCTCAGCCCAGAAATTGATAAATCTCTAGAGATGAGCAGATGCTGATATCACCTTCACAATAAGCCTGCGGCTCACAGGAATAGCAAATTACAGCCAAATCTGCATTACTGGCTAATACATTTTGCTAACTCAAGTTTTAGAAACACAAACCATACAAGTGATCTTTAGAATTGTGAACAGCAACAGAATACCTTGGCATCAGCTTCCCAACACTGGTGTAACAGTTCAGCAAAACTTCTGGGGCAGCTGCTTGGAATGGTCAGCCTCTATAATAGACAGAACAAAATAAAACATGAGCCAATACCACCAAAGGGTCATGAGAAGGTCAATTCAGGAGCAGATGTGAGACATAACATTTAAAGCTTCCGTGGACTAATAATATATGACAAGGGAGAATTTATGTTTAGATTTGGAATATCTAATCTCTAAAGACTCTTACTTTTCCTCCAAGGGGACATGGCAGGGACAAATGCAACAAAGGCATGAATAAAGCAAGGAGACTCTACAGTGGGACAGGACCTAACTGCAAAACCATAAATTTAGCCTGGTCCCAGTGTCTCATGCCTGTAATCCTAGCTACTCAGGAGACTAAGACCTGAGGACCAAATGGTTTGAAGCCAGCCCGGGCAGATAAGTCTATGAGACTGTTATCCCCAATTAACCATCAAACAAGCCACAAGTAGAGCTGTGGCTCAAGTGCATGAGTGCTAGCCTTGAGCAAAAAAGCTCAGAGACAGCATCCAGGCCCTGAGTTCAAGCCCCAGGACTGGCACCACCACCACCTCCCCCAAACTCCACAAATTTTATCACACTGTTTTCAAGACAACTAATAATATTGGAAAAGAGGCCAGGGAACTCGAAAATGGCTTTATTTTGGCAATAGAGGTACAGCTTAAAAACAGCTTCAACACAGTGGATCACAGAAATAATTTGAAAGGACTGTGAATTTTCTCATGGGTAAATAAGACCCTCTGAATGTAAGACTCATTATGGCTTTGGTTTTGGTCATACCCTTATGTTTAAAGAACCTGATCCAAACCACATAATCATATGAGGATCAATCCATTCTAACATTCTGACCACATTATTGTGTGAGGATCAATCTATTGTAACATTCTGTGGTAGTGGCTCTTATAGAAGATATCATACTCTTAACTGAAGGAGGAAATTTTGTCTTAAAGATTGGAGGGACAAGAGTTATAATTCAGTGAGACAGCACCTACCCAGCATGTGGGAGGCCCTGAGTCCAATCCCCAGGGCCACACACATAAATGACATCCTTCCATACGCCGTCAAATCCTGCATCATCAAGATCTCTCTTGATACCCAGCAAACTGCCAATGTTTTGTGTACATTCATGTACACAAAATAAGCAAATAAGGGAGACTTCTAATTTTTCTAGGCCTAGAATCTAACTTGGATTTACAGATAAATATAAATTAGGTTTCTGAAACACAGTTTCAAAACACAACAAACTTTCTAAGCGTGCAGCTACCAAATAAACGAAATCAAAGGCAGACTTTTGCATTATTCATAATTTTTTCCAAGATTGTCTCAAAAGACTGTTGCCAACAACAGTGCTACTCTTGGTACTCTAGCAGGCTGCATTAGCAGCTGTTGAATTCTATTTATCCACATGTGCAACCACCTGCACCTGCCTCATTATCTCCTGTAGTGTGGTCATGCCTGAGCATCTATTTGTGCATTGCAATGTGTTTGTCTGAATTTCCTTTCAGAGGAGCAGGGGCATTCACATAGTCGATGTAAAGAAAGCACTGGGAGCTAGAGACATAGCTCAGTAGTAGAGTACTTGCCTATCATGTACAAGGCCCTGGTTTCCATCCCTAACACTAGGAGGTGGGTCAGGGAGTGTGGAGGAAGCACACTGGATATAATGAAGTTGAGAATAACTTGACTGTATAGTATTAACATTTACTCTCCAGTATGGTCTGCAAAAGAACTTTTGTACTAGGAAAGTGTAAACTGAATGTAATTGGATTGGGGTGGGGGGGAGGAAGAAGCTATGTATAAAATTAGAAAAGGACTTGTCTTGACAAGGAGACTGACAATTTATGCTTGCAATTACACATAAACTTAAAATCAAAACAAAAGGAAAATAAAACAACCTTCTCCAAATTAAAGGCTAAACTAAGCACTTCTAAAGATGTGGTCTCATGGACTAGAGTAAGGTGTATTGCTGTTATTGTATGGTACTGTAAACTGCAAATGTTTTGACAAAGGTCAATAGGCAGATCAAGAAATGTACAATGGGAACTAATAGAGAGAGTCTATGCAACTTGATTGTACTCCGTGTATAATGAAAAATGAGTTTTCAGAAAAGGAAACATGTTTCAGAATAACCTTGTCTCATCATTTTTCCATAAGCTGAAATGTCAACTGGCTGAATCAGGTTGATCATTTCTGTCATCTTTTTTTTTTTGGTAGGGGGAGCTGGAAAACTTTCTAGACACACATTTGTGAAATTACACAAAGAAACAGTCACTTAAAATAATCAGAAATGGTCAAGTATCAGTTAAATATAGACTTAGACACTGAACTAAATTAGGCACGACATTAAAAATCGTATTATTTCTTACACCATTTTCTACATAGGGAGTAAAAATTATTTTTAAGTCAAGATTTTCTCTTTCTAAAGTGCAGTTTGCAGTTAAGAGCAGTGAATTAAGTTTTATGAAGACAAAACACATTTTACATAAGAATCTAAGTATTTGTGAAAGAAATTATGCAGCCAGAACATCTTGAATGCCTACTGATTGAGTTTCATGGAAATGACAAAAGCAAAGAAACATATCTCTATATTTTCAAAATGTCTTAGTAATGTTTTCTTTATTTTATGTCTTCCCTAAAGGTTCACTGTTTACTTTGTAAACTTTAAAGTGCTTTATCAATCTAGTTTTAACAGGATTTAATTGGAAAAAATGACTATTTAAAGGCCTTATTTCATTAAGGATTCAGAAGCAAAGATCTTCAGATATAATTTTAAAAGCATTGATTTTCTTATAGACTCAAAAAGCAATGCTGTGTGGTAAACTAAATAATGTGCCAATCTAGTTCCCTGGTTTGAACACTGTACCACTACCATGTGAGGTTGTAATGGGGTTTGAATTCAGGGCTTGGAGTTTGCTGTGGAGGTGGCTCTACTACTTGAACATCACACCGGGTACAGTGTTTTTTTGTTTTTAAATAACTTCCAGTAAGTTTATATTTACTTCAAAATAAAAAGTTAAAAACAAAAGGTAAACCCATATTTAGATAGACATTACAAGGGGACCAGATCACACTTAAAATTTCTTCTTGGTAGCTTAAACACATCATTCTTTATTTAAATGAGGCCTGTTGGAAACATAGCTACCTTTTTCAACTGAAAGTATCCAAAGTAAAGATAAACAATGGAAGAGGTTTTGTGAGTTCCATTTCTTGCAGTCTCAGCTTTGTTACTCAGGAAACTCAGTCTTTGAAAATTACCTTAATGCTATGTCAACAGAATTTGTTTTGGAATCAAGTGCCTCTGTTGATAAGCCAAAATGAACATCTTAATGATAATACTAGAAATTGATTTAAATTTAATTTCCATTCTTTTTTTTTTTTAACAGATAAGTACCATGCAGAATGAGAATAGCCGACAAATATTCTTCGGATGTCCGATCTTACTTGAGCTCATTAGAAAGAGGACAGAACTTCTGCCACCTGTGGGTTCTTTCAATTCACTACTCCAGTATGTTAACTCTAAGTACTCTTTGTGGGTTATGAGCTGAATATACCATGGATAAACAGACAGTATGAACCATGGTACCTCTGGGGGAACAGAGAGAGATGTCCTTCCTTCCTTGTGTCCAATGTTAAAGAGGTTCCGAGGGTTGTTTTGAAGTAGTCACCAACCTTAAGGTAGCAGTGAAATTCATCTTTCTGTTTAGCTTTAAGTATGCAGTATTTTTTCAACGCCTGAAATTTACATCTATTTTGCCATTGTCTAGCCAAACTATTGAGATATTAATTATTCAATCTCATATATTTTGGGGGAGTATCTAGTTGGCTTTAAAAATTCTTTGTTGGTTATTTCTGTATAAGGTAGACAAGGACATCACATGTGGTAGTGTGCTCTAAAGTCAACTGAAGGTCAACAATTCTCACTCTCATTTGTAAACCCTGAACTAAACATCTGATCATCTCACTGACAGAAGAAACAGAACAGAAATGAGTAGGCCCTAGGATCCTAAAAATAATAGTTATCCTGTGTTGTGAGGTCTTATTAACAGCACACTGCAAATGATTCGCACATATAATGAAAACCAAACAGCCCCCATGACACCATGAATGAAGTACATTCTAGCACAGAACTCTTTTACATTTCTTAAATTGTCAGCTTTCTCTCATCAAGTTCAGCCATCATCAACATTTCATTAACTCCTGATGAATCACGAGGTGATGTAAGAGATAGAAACATAGCTTTCTCTCATCAATAACAGTGATTTGATTACCCTAGCTTATTCCTGTGCTCACATGGGAAGCAGATCAATGTAATTCTGTTAAAGCATTAAAAAGGGAATTAAAAAATATATAAATATAATTCGCTTTTTGGGAAATTATTTTTTCCTTAAGGTTGTCCTCTTAACTCATTGTGGAAGGCATGGACACAATTGGGAAATGAAGCAACTTTTGTGAAATCAAGTTGTTTCGCCTGGTAAAGACAATTGCAGGTTTCCATTACGTGATCTAAGTTCTTCTAAAACCTTGATAGTGGATGCTACATCCTGGGGCTGAGAATTTCCATGGCTGTGCGTTTCAGTCCCAATTTTAAACCTTTCAAAACGTAGTTGCTCTCTTTGATATGAATGTGCCATGTTCTCTGATGTAGGCTCATAGGTCCAACTAACTGAAAGCCTCAATTTGTAGCAAGAAGAAAAGCGAGGCTGGGGACACAGCACAAACGGTGTTTACGCCACTGAAGTTCTTTTGAAATGGAAAGGCTCTGCATGAGGAGGCGAACAGTTATGCCACTGCCTCGCCAATTCCAGTGAGGAGCTCATCTTCAATGTAGTGTTCAACGTAGGTGGCAAAACTGTAATTTTTTCCCTTTTTTGAAACTATTTTTTTCTTCTTTTATTTTTGAAATTCTCATCTAAGCGACAGTTTCTTGTACTATAGTGACTCCTGCTGGGAGAGGTAAGTTGAAGTAGCTGAAGGTCTCTTACAGATATATCAACTCCCGGCCAGTAAAAAAGATGTCCTAAACGCGGGAGATGGAGTTAAACTGTTCCCCTACCTTGGACGCAATGGTTTCTTTCATCACTAAGAACAAACCCCTAGGTTTTACAATTGAGACTGAGAAACTAGTACAGTACTTGTACAATTTTTGATCTACAGCATCACGACGTGAAGCTGCAACAATTAGATGTAAAGGGTCCATTCATGAGGAATAACATCACTTTGACCCTTTGTGTTAGCTCCTACTGCTAATCTTTCCATAAGCGTGAACTTACTTTCAATTTGAAGAAGATGAAAAAGTCTTTTGCAAAACCCCAATACTGTTTTCTGATCTATGTACCTGAATGGAGAAACGTAGTCTTACCTCGTTTTTTTCCACTACAAGCCAAGCTACTTGTAATCCTTCCAAACCTTTAAAGGGGACCTCTCTTGTTAGCATCTCCCAGAGAACCTGGAACAAAAAAGGAAATGGAATTTTTATTCTAGTGCTTTATACTTTGGGTACATTACTGAAATTTTTATAAAACATTAATTGTATCTAATTGTCAGACATAACCAACCCCATTGGTAGAAACTTGAACAATATATATATATATATGCTCATACATTGAATGTCTTCCATATATTATATACTTCTTATATTTTTATATGTAAAGGAAAAAAAACTTAGTTTATGTAGAACCAGACAAAATTTTATGTAATAGGCCTAAGTTATTTAACTTGATCTTCTGAGATGTTAGAATTTTACGTTTTCACAAATCAGATTTTATATTTTGTTAACCAAAAGTATTTCTAACTTCAATTTCTTATACATTTCTCTATAAGAAAATAAGTGGGAATTCAACAATAGTTTCAAATCTCAGTCACATTTCCCTGTAAGAAAATAGCTGAGAATTCAATAATATTTTTTAAAGATTCCATAATGGCCTCATCAAAAATAAATAAATAAATAGAACATCCAATCCAAATCACTGGCAAGCCTATCTACCTCCCAATAGTAGATACTTGCAAGATTACAACATTTAAGTTTTGTGCTTTGGACAAATTTCCCTCAAAAGAAGTCAACCTAAGAATACATGTTCATGTGCCTATAATGTAATTTAATTCTACCATAATCTAAAAAGTACTTATACATGTTTGTGCTTATGTAAGTTTATACGTGATTTCAACTCTCTGCAGTCCTTGAGATCAATATGTTAATACATTTGCCCAAAGAAAGTATATTGGTGCTAGGAATGCTGCTGATGCTGGTTTCACTGTAAACACTAAGTAATGGTCATCTGGACACTCAGTAACTTTATTTATATAAATGGTTATCTTAAAAAATGCTTTTGAGGCATCTCAGGCTGTCCTCAAACTCATGATCTTCTATCTCAGCCTCTTGACTCCTGTGATTATAGGTGTGTACCATCATGCCTCTCTGACATACAAAGTCTGAGTCTACCAATACTTTGCAAAGTGTGAAAACAATGACCAATAACAATCATGATAATAGCTACTGGTTTTTACTGAGTACCTACTATGTTCCAGGTACCTTAATGTGTCATTATAATCAATATGGATCCTATTCGATAGACATTATCCTCATTTTATAGGTGAGAAACTAGGGCTGAAGAAAGTTAAATACATCTGCCCAAAGACATTCAGGTAGCAAGTGGCAGAGCTAGAACAGTAATTGCTACCTCACCATGATGGTCAAGCTCTAAGCCCACAGAAGCTAGAGAAGAAGAAGATGATGCACTACAGTATCACCTTATTAGCATGGAGCCATGGAAGTGAGGAGAATTAGGCAGCCTGAGATTAGATTTTCCTGGTTTAAAACACAAAAGCCTATTTCTAAGTGAGAATGTAGATGGGATATATGTACTATTTATTTGAACAAGGCTTAGAAACCTTTAACTATGAAGCCACTATTTCTTCAGCCGGCATGTAACCTTATTGGAGGCAGAACATGGTAAATGAATACTGGCTAATATGAAGATAATTAGCAAGAAAATCAGGGAAACTGGCAGATGCTGCTCAAGCAGGAAGAAAAAAAAACTCACTGAAGCTTCTTTGGGCTTTTAATCAAGTGTGTAAGGTACTTCTTCAGAAGAGCTACTGAATAATTCTGAATAATTCTGTCTGAGTCACACAAGTGATTAGGAAAAAGTAAGGGGCATCTCAGAAGGAGACAAGCGTAGTGATGGCTGCCAGGAAGGAAAGGGTGAGGAGAGCCAGTACAGGTACGCAATCACCCTGCCATACGCCTGCGCAGAGGAGGTGGGGAGGGGCTGCAGGAGGGCTGAGCAGGAAATGAAACTCTTCAATTTACTGCAATCACTACACCATGGTGCCGGGGCTGGGAGGGGCAAGGACAGCAAGAGCAAGCAAATGAATAGAAGTGGCATTCCTACAGAGTTTGGGAATTAAGAAACAGCCTTAAATAAATCAAATGTTCCAGACCACCAAATGCTCTAGTGAACAGCCTCATGCCTCCTCCTTTCTTGGTTTGACTGGTAAACACATTGCACACACATGTGTGCACGTGCGTGCACACACATGCAAAGACTGGATTTTGTGGGGATAAAGTACAACATTATGAATTTCAGGAATTAACACCAGGAAAAAAAAATTATTCTTTTTTAGTGTTTATTCCAACATTCTCCTCTGGAAAGTAACCTAAATCTAATAAGACTTGAACTGTATTTCTCTAAGAGATCTTACCCTGAAAAAATAAGACAATTTCATTTTGCATCTTGTGTCTCTGAGGAGTTACCAAAACCCAACTAGCTGATGAACAAACCACAAGGAATCATCTTATCCATGAGCTCACCATGAACTTCCATGTTCAAAATCTCCAACAAAGCCTTCAGCTTGATTCCAGTGCCACATCTTATCATGTTTTCCTTTCATTCATTCATGTATGTATGTATGAATGTATATATGTATGTATGCATGCATGCATGCATGCATTATGTATGTTCCAGTAATAGGGCTTAAACTCAGGGTCTGAGTGCTATCCCTTAGCTTTTTCTGATCAACGATATTATTTTCTGCTCAATATATTCAAAAGATATTATCCATGATCCTGTTTAGGAGAGAGTTGCTTATAGTAAGAAAAGATCAAGCTACAGAAACATGCAGATCTTTTTTTGCTGTTGTTGTTGGTTGTGGGATTTGAATTCGGGGCCTGAGGGCTATCCCTGAACCACAGTGCCACTTTTAATTTTTCTGGTGGTTAATTGGAGATAAAGAGATAAACTTTCCTGCCCAGGTTGGCTTAAAACCACAACCCTCAGGTCTTAGCCTCTTAAGTAGCTAGTATGAGGCACCAGTGCCCAGCTGCAATTATTTCCTTTTATTAATTCCCCAGGTTTGGAAATATACCAAAAAGTAGGTAGAATGAGATAGGATAGCTTTTTCTATATTCAACAAAATGACTTTTGGCACATTTAAAAAAAAAAAGGTAACTTTGTTGAGAAGTCACTTGGAAGTCTAAAAATACATTAAATGATGCTTTAGAATACCAGGGAGGACAGTGCAGGCCAAACATTACTGTGATCTTTCACCTTAAAAATATTTTCCAACTCATTGTATATTGAGATGTCCTCAGAGCATAACTGGGCTCACAAGAAAAATTTCTATTTCCAGTTTGCAGAACAGAAACTTGGACGAAGCTGTGTGCTTCTCCTGCCTTTTCTCTTGAGAACAATAGAAAGCCATTACCTGAGCCCAGCTCGTTCTGGAACAGGGCTCTCCAACAAGAAAGGCTGCGTCTTAAGCTACTGGGTTTTGGCTAAGAAGCTTCCAGAAGCTAATCCTTTCTGCCTTGTCATTAGGCTGGCTTTGTTTCTAGACGGTGGCCCGGCCTTGTGTTCTCAGAAGGTTCATTTTTTTTTCAATGATTTTTGTTTGCCTGAAGTCTTTTCTAATTTTTTTGTGTGTGGATTACACACTAAATGTACTTTCTGGCTCTCTCCACAAGAGAAGTTTTCATGAGAGTGTACAAAAATCTCCCTTCTTACAAAATGGAGAGGAACAATAGTAATGTTTATCTGCTTAGAAACAAGGATCATGAGACCCATTTCTGGCACTGGCTGTGTGTTTATTTTAAGGCAGTCCACGGCTAGCTAGTTTTCCCATGTGTTGTTGTAAGAAGCAACACAGATTTATCCAGCTGGGGAGGTCTAGTACTGTTAAGAGAGTGTAGCAGGGACTAAATTCTTATAGCAAGTCGAAAAAAAAAAAGCCCAGAAAAATAAAAAGCAAAAACACATTCCAACTTGTGGGTAACTCTTTAAAAAATCATCTTGTCCATCCGTGTGTGACTGCTTTGTACATGGAGAGGTCTCAATCAACAACTTTGGGATGTTGTATGTAACCAGATGCTCCTACTAACACAGGCGACCTGGTCAACCTCCTCCTTTAGAAAGGATATTAAAGGACACATTTTCCCTAGATAGAGGTAATTTTCAAAGATGATATTACCACAAACTTCAAATCCTAACCACAGCCCCATTGTAATGACCATCCTCTCCTGTTCATTGATGTCATAGCTATTTTGAAAGCACAAATGCTTTCATCATGTAAAAAAGTCTGACACTGCTCAAACCAAGGGAATCTGGCAGGAATGGCTTGTACTTTTTCTTTTACTAAAGCATTTGTTTAGAACAAACAGAATGAAAGGGGCCAACAACATTAAATATAATCTTGAATTCTTATTTGTAATTAATTTAGCATGTATAAGTACTTCTCTGAAGACAGCTCTGTCAAAAGAGCTCTCTGCATGATGTAAACCAGAACTCTGACCCAATCTCTCACTTCAACACAGAAATTTTTGGGGTTTTTGTTTTGTTTGTGCCAGTACTGGGGCTTGAACTCTTGGCCTGGTTGCTTCCTTGAGCTTTTTTGCTCAAGGCTAGAGTTCTACCACTTGAACCACAGCTCCACTTTGGCTTTTTGCTGCTTAACTGGAGATGATAATCTCACAGACCTTCTCCCTCACTCTGGCTTTAAACCTTGATCTTTAGATCTGAGACTCATGAGTAGCTAGGATGACAGGTGTGTGCTAGCAGTGCCTGGGAGAAGTTGCTTGCAAGAAGTCACTGGGGAGAAATCTGTGCTCAGCAGTTTGGGAAGAGCTCTGGCATGTATATGGATCTGATGCTGATATAGTCCTGTGGCAGTGTCTGAGGCAATGTGATTCTCAGGCAGCACTTAGCATCTAAAATGCTCCATCAGCTACAGAGCTGGCTTCCATAAATTAAATTATTTGATAGATTTGTTAAATCTCTTCCTTAATAAAACCAAGCCAAACCAAACTCAGGTAAATCAGCCCGCCAGACACTGCTGGTTCAAGCCTATAATCCTAGTTACTTAGGAGGCTGAGGTCCGAAAATCAGTTTGAAGCCAACCCAGGCAGAAAATTCTGTGAGACATAGGACCTATGCTAATGGACACGTACTCTATCACTAAGCTAAATCCCTAGCCCCCCGCCCCCCCAAGTCTTATATTGTAATAAGTCTCCCACTTTCAGTTTCTTCACAAGATGAATGCATGATATAGTAACTTTTGACATAGGAGATAATTTTAGAATCCAGTCTCCTTTAGAACTATTGCTTTATTTTTTCCTTCTTTCAATGAGAATGACTTCAGTACTAGCTATAATAATGCATAGTTTTCATTCTTAGAAACACTCAGAATTAGAGCGATTAATGTTACCATTATCTTCCAGTCTTAAAGGTTAGTCTAGCCTTAAACTAAAACATATATTTCATTCTTGAAATTATTCTTTTTCAATAGGTGACAAAATTAATCTCTGGTACGGTTCCCTGGTATACACAGGATATGCTATGATTTAGAAACAAACTAGTCAATTGCAAAAGCCTCCTAGTGATCTCAGACAGAAATAAATACCCAGACACTGCAGAAGGGACAGGCGTGCGCCTGAACTCACACTCTCCTCTCCAGCCAGCAGCAAGCACCTTCGGGAGGAGCATGCACAGGTTCAGGATGAAGAGAGTGCCCAAACTAGTCTGTTTCTTGTATTATTATAATGCAAACATCCTATGAAAAGTGATATGAATAGAGAGCCTGTCCATACAGAGTCTAAATAGAGGGAGAACGAGACATAAAGGTAAAAGATAAAAATACTACTTTGGAGTTTTTAAAGTATATATGGTATTTTAGGAAAAAACTTATCTTCAAAGAAAGGTAACAAGTTCATTTCTCTGGCAATAATGATGCTCATTCCTGGCTTCTTTCTCCCTCATAAGGCAGGAGAACAATCCTGCTTCTTACCTGGGTCTTTCCATGCTCTTTCCTTTCAAAGATCATCCTCCCCCACCTCATGGTTCTATACTTGATGTTGCTCTGTTCTCTTGTTGCACCTTAGAATCACCTCTCAGGTAGCCATTATTACTTCCTAGCATGGCATTGCTTGTGCAAGGCCATCTTGTCCCAAGTAATTTTCTTCCATAGTTTTAGAAATTCATACAGCAGTTTCATGGTTGACACTCAAACAATTCCTATTTATTAACTCACTTTGGCAGATCTGTTAGTGGTCTGTTAGCACTTAAGCAACGATTACAAAGACAACTTGTTCCAACTGATTAACTCCACTGAATTACACAAACAGTCTACAGGCTTCTTTCCCCCCCAGCAAAAAAAGCCCACTGCATAGAGTCCATTAGGTCCAACATGAATTCAAGTTCAATCTAATTTTTTTCTTTTTCTTTTTCTCAAATAACTTGGATACATAAAAGTGATCAGAACATTTTGGCAATCAGGAAGTTCTCTTCCTGTGCCCCTGCTCTAGGCATGCCTCCAGAAAGAGCAGTCATATCTCAAGTGAAACTAGGTTAAGATGGTACCATCTTTATTCTTTAGGCTGATTGCTCTATGTATGTACTTTGGAAAATAAGAAATGAGAAACAAACTTACCACACCATAGGAATATGTGTCACAGGTTTCAGACACAGGGAGACTCTGGATAACCTCTGGAGCCATCCAAGGGAAAGTTCCAACCAAGGACATGTGTGTTGTATGGTTGTGAAACCGTGAGGCACCAAAGTCACAAATCTGAGAACAGAAGAACCAGAATCAGCTTCCTACTGCCCTATAATATGGGAATATGAAAAACTGAAATGAACAGAAATTAACCACAAGTTTGTGTGTGTGTGTGTGTGTGTGTGTGTGTGTGAGAGAGAGAGAGAGAGAGAGAGAGAGAGAGAGAGAGAGAGAGAGAGAGAGAGAAAGTGTCCTGGGGCCTAAACTCAGGGTGTGGGCACTGGACTTGAGTTCAAGGCTAGTGTTCTACCTCTTGAGCCACAGCTCCATTTCTGGCTTTTTTTTTTTTTTTTTTTGGTGGTTAACTGGAGATAAGTCTCAGGGACATTGCTGCCCCAGTGGGCTTCAAATCTTGATCCTCAGATCTCAGTCTCCTAGGTAGTAAGGATATGGGTGTGAGCCACCTGCACCTGGTTGTTTAACTCATTATTTTTTTTGTTGGTCGTGGAGCTTGAACTCTGGGTCTGGACGCTGTCCCTCAGCTCTTCAGCTCAAGGCTAGTACTTTGCCACTTAAGCCACAGCGCCACTTCCAGCTTTTTCTGCTTATGTGGTGCTGAGGAATTGAACCCAGGGCCTTATGCATGTGAGGCAAAAACTCTACCACTGAGCCACCATCCCAGCCCTATCAATTTTTTAAATTAAAGGAGAGAATCTTACCTTCAATACTCCATCAGCAGCTATAACAACTAAAGAAAAAAGATATGACTATCATTATTTTGTTTGAATAGTTGTATACTAAACAAAAGCAGAATCTATTATATCCAGCTTTAATATAAAAGTATAGAATATAGAAAATTAAAGTCTTCTTCCTTCTCTTAGGGAAAATTCACAAAAAGTTAAGCCTAGATGCCTTCATTGTGAGTATATATGCATACCTATCAAATACATAGGGTTGGAGACATGGCTCAAGTGGTACAGAGCCTGCCTAGTACCTATAAAGCCCCAGAGTTTAATCCCCAGTACCACCACAAAATGCCCCCCTCACAAGCTATAGTATTTAAAAAATAGTGCTGTTATATAACCTTCATGCTGTGTATATGGGTAATTGATATTTTCCATTTATTTTATTTACTTATTTTTGTGCTTGTAGTGGGGCTTGAACTCAGGGCCTTCAATTTTCACTTGGGTTTTTCATTCAAGGCTGGTGCTCTACCATTTCAGCTACATTACCACTTCTAGTTTTTTTTTTCTGGTTAACTGGAGGTAAGATTCACACAGACGTTTCTTCCCCTAGGCTGGCTTTAAACTGTAATTAGATCTCAACCTCTGGAGTAGTTAGGATTACAGGCATGAGCCACCAGTGCCTGGCTAACATTTTCCTTTATTAATCATGGGCTTAATTATTGATTTAATTAATCACTAATTTCCTATGGAAGATTTAGAATATACTAAAGTCAAATGATTCCTTTAGATTGAAATTCTGAGCAGTAACTGAAAATTTATACTCATACAACTCTGATACATCCTAGTAGATTTTAGACTATTTCCTAATGAGTTCCCATTAGCCAAGTATGTCTCACAAGTGTTTAGTTCCAGGAAGCTTCTGTTTAAGAAGAGGCAAAGGCTAAGTGATGACCTGGAAGAGGGCAGGATAACTAGGTAGAGCCACCTGATAGGGTTACTGTGTGTGTTGTGGGACCACTGATGAGTAGCAACTGCCAACAACTTTCCCTGTTTGGCCTTCCCATCCCCCATCAGGTACATCCCTGGGTCTTCTTCATCTCCTTGTCCTCACTACCTATTCTAAGGACCACACTACTAGCAAATATCCATTTTACCTTCAGTGGTCTAAAGGTTTCCTAAAAAAGAAAAAAGAAAACCAATGGTTCTTCTCATTACTGAGACCCATTTAGAAAGCACAGAAATTATTCATTGATAGTAAGGTTGTCCCCCCACCCCCATCCAATTACTTTTTATTTTTTGGGGGGGGGGGAGTCCGGTCGTGGGGCCTAAACTCTGGGCGCTGTCCCTCAGCTCTTCAGCTCAAGGCTAGCACTCTACTACTTGAGCCACAGCGCCACTTCTGGCTTTTTTCTTTTTGCTTATGTGGTGCTGAGGAATCGAACCCAGGGCCTCTGGCATGGAAGGCAAGCGCTCTACCACTGAGCCACCTTCCCAGCCCCCAATTACTTTTTAAGTAGCCACTCTGTTGTTTCTTTAACTAGTTCTGTTCAAGCTAAATAATCCTATTGCCTTTCTCCAATAACTCTGAAATGATGTAATGGAAGAAATCCTGTTACCATTCCTACTTGGAGGTAATGTCTAATCCTCCAAGTTATTTTAAAATGCTCACACTCCAAAGGATGATAAATAAACTCCGGGGGAACAGAGAGAAGAAACCCACAAGCATGCCAATCATTTGGGGGCCCTTCTCCAAGAAATGGGCACAAGTGACATGAAGAATTTTTCACCATACAATTCAGGAGTAACAAAACTCAAGATTGTGGGCCTAGAGAACCATCTAAAAATAGAAGACTAAAAATACACTCTGTCCACTCTGACCCAGCAGTACCTCATTCAGAAAACAGAGATGTGTTAAAAATTTGGCTGAAAGGTATCAGCTAAACAGTTCTTATAATAGAAAAAAAAGAGACATAATCAATCCAATATACACAGTCTGTGCTATTCATACTTCAGAGCAGCAGGCAGCTTCTTCAACTAATATTTTGATTTCTGATATTTACTGAAAGTGGAAAGATTTCATGGTAAGTCAAACTATAAGTTACAAGAGAAAGCACCATTCTTATCCCTATGTACAGGTACATGCCACTTATTGAGAAACAGGTAAAAGAAAACACATATGACTACATTACCATTTCTTGACTTGAGATCCCTGTGAATCACCTTGACAGGAGCCTCCATGTGTAAGTAGTGCATTCCTTTTCATGCAAGAAGGAAAAAAGGCCTATTAGTATTTCCCAGCAACTCTGTGGCAGAAACTAAATCCATATATCCTATTTTTCCATGGTATTTGTAACAGAAACACCATAGAGTTCTACATTAGTCATATAATTTTAGTAAAATTTATATGCAATTTGATTGGGAATAGAGCTAGTTTCTTAAAATACCTAATCAGGACACCTAATCTTTTAGAATCTTCATGAAAATAGCTTTAGTAACTACCATAATTGGTGCTCTGTAACTAAGGTATTATGCTAGGAAGGGCCTTCTATATCTGCCAAAGTTTTGACTAGGTGGTCAGTTTTCATCTGGATGGCCACAGTTATCTAATTGCAGCTTAGTTCACTTTCTCTGTATTCATTCAAAAGAGCTGTGAGCAAAGACAGGGTAGGGGTGAGGAGCTGGAGGATTGATTAGTTATGGCTGGTTAAGGGTTTTGTGATCTTCTGATGGAAAAATACATAGTAGTAACTAAATATTTTATTATCTTCACAAAAATGTCTTGACACAAACAAAATTATCTCTAATTATTTTATCATTCATGATATTCCTGTAAATAAATATATAAGTTAACAAGTTTTATTATTTTAAATAAAAATTACACTTTATAAAAGACATATTGCATGGGCAATGTTCAAAAATGTTTGATTCTTTCTGTACTTATGTGCTATCTACTCACGTAGAATAAAGAAACAAACTTTTTTTAATGAAATACTTCCTCTCCCTTCATTTCTTAAGTTCTGTTTTCTGAACAATGAAAAAATAGTCTCTCTCTCCACCAAATCAAACAGGTCTCTTTTAATAATGATCTATCCATACACGTTAACTTAATAACTAGGTTTGGGTTTTTAACATTTATAGGACATTTTAATTTTATAAAGGTTAATTTATTAATGATCAACTCTTCTCCTGTTCAGGTTATTATATTTTGAGAAATCATGAAAGAGTAAAAAAATTAAAAAAGGAAGCCCATGCTATATAACAATATCAATGAAAAGAAACAAGTTAACAAAAGTATTGGCAACTTAAGTGGTATTCAGCAAAGTATAATTGGGATACATGGAATCTCATTTAATACGAAGTCCTACATATTTCAAACTGGAAAAACTGCAATTTGAGTAGCATTTAACAAACTTTATGATGCGATGTCATAATTACTTCTAATTTGTTTAGAACCAAATTCCTGAATGATTTTTCAGGAAGACTATTTAACTACTGGTAGAGGTAGAAATAAACACTTTCAGTATTTGCTGACAAATAAGGATTTCAAAACCCATGATTTAAGTATGAAAGCTTAAAATAAAGGTACTTTCTTCCTCATGGCAGATTACTATAAGAAAAAGTACCATAACTTATTTGTGTACATGTATGTGTGTATTGTGTGTATACACATACCTTTATATGTATGTATGTATATATACTGGACAGGGCTGAAGTCATACACACACAAACATACTTATACAGAATTTAGCACATTATTGCTATAGTAATTGCAATCATATAAAAATTCTATTTAAGTTACTGGGTGCCAGTGGCTTACATTTGTAATCTTAGCTACTCAGGAGACTAGAAGTCTGCAGGGGAAAAAAAGACCTGGGCAGAAAAAAATGTTCAGACTCCATCATGAAAAAACTGGCAGAAAAGCAGAGCTGGAAGTGTGGTTCAAGTGACAGTGCCAGCTGAGCAAGTATGAGGCCCTGAGTTCAAACTCTAATATAACAAAAAATAAATAAAACCTCCTCCATGTTCTTGTAGAACTACCTCTCTTGTTTTTATTACAAACCATTAAAAAGACTGATCGGGCCCTAGGTTCAAGCCCCATGACCAACAAAAAAAAATTTAAATAAAAAGATGGAAGAATATTTTCATCAGATACTCAAAGTTCCTTTAAAATATTTGATATGGGGAGATTTTGTAGATCCAGGCTGATCTGCCCCAAGTGTAGTGTGGTCTGCAGTAAATTCAGATGTCTTTGTGGCCCACCCCCATACTCTTCAAGGAAGAGAATCCTTTTTCGATTTGAGGCTATACTCTGTCAACAGCGATGATGTTGAGGAATGCCTAGTTCAAAAAAGCAAGAGTCAGCTCTTATTTAGGATGAATTATTCATTCTTTGATTTCTCAACATACTGTTACTTCAGTGGTTTCAATCCTGGTCAAACTGAAAGGCACAGGCTAGATTTGAAACAGGGTCAACAAAGTCAAGTTTTCCTACTTAATCTCTAACTTCTATACCTTCTATAGGGCAGAAGTCACTCCAAAAGCATTGACTTCGTTCTCCATTTATAGATCATCTCCATTTATAGATTATCCAAAAGGATTTTTCAATGTTACATATGACTTACATAGATAAGCCTCTTGTCAGCTGAAGCCAAGCATATTAGCACTTGTCTTTCAGATCAACTCACCAATCATGCCAGAGGGACTTTATTATTTTTTCAGGTTTGGACTCTGTTCAGGGGATCTACTCCTGTTCTTCTCTCCTATTCAGGACCTCTGGTTCCAGTTCGCTACTTAATCCTGTTTCTTCTCTTCCCTGCACAGTGCCAGTCCTCTTGAGAAACTTCAGATGATGGCAGAGCTATTCTGGAGCCAAGAGACTTGTCCCTTGGTCAGGGATAATGTGGCAGCACAGGGGTGGGTGGTGTTGTTACATGCCTGGACTTAGGGCCTGAGGTGGAGCACAGCTGGAAGAACAGTGGCCCATGGCAATTGATTTGTCTGCTGTCCCTCCATCTTATGTGCCATTGAATAATAAATGGTGAGGTGTCATTGCCTGAGCAATCACACAAGTTGATGTCTGTAAGGTAAAGTGCCCCAAGACAAGGACTGCACGCATGTACATTTACATTATGCAAGTATAGTACATTTCCTCAATGCTGCAGGCAGCTCCCAATAGTTCCTGAGATGCCAAGAAGTAACTATGATGTTTCATGAAACTGTCTTGAAGACTATGAAATTTTCAGGCTGATTTGGGATGCTTGATACATGAATACATGATTAAGTTCATTAACCCAACCAAAGCTTTGAGTATTCCATCCTAAACATAGAGTTGTTACTCTCCCTTCCCCCTCCCCTCCCCCCTCTTTTCCCCCTTTTCCTCCCCCCCTCCTCCTTCTTCTTCTCCTCTTTTTCCTTCTCTTCCTCCATCTTCTTTCTTCTTTCTTATTCATACTGGGGCTTGAACTCAGGGCCTAGGTGCTATCCCTCCCCCTCTGTCTCCCCCATTCCCTCCTCCTCCACTCCTCCTTGATCCCTCGCTTCTTCTTCCTCCCTCTCCCCCTCCTCTTCCTTTTCCTCCAACTCCTCCTCCTCTTCTTCTTCTTCTTCCTTCTCCTTCTCTTTCTCCTTCTCCTTTTTCCTGGGGCTTGAACTCAGGGCCTGGGCACTACCCCTTAGCTCAAGGCATGCATTCTACCACTTGAGTCATACCTCTACTTTTGGCCTTCTCCTTGTTTATTGAAGATTAAAGAGTCTCATGGACTTTCCTGCCCAGGCTACTGCTAACCACAATCCTCAGACCTCAGCCTGTTGACTAGCTAGGATTACAGGTATGAACCACCAGCTTCTGACTGCTTACTTTTCTTATAATAATTTACCATACAATAGCAGCATCTTACATAAAACTTTGAAAGCAATGTTTTCTCCCCCACAGACCCTTTTCAAGAATATGACAGGTACAGAGGAAACAAAATAGTCAAGGAAATATACCCAAAGAAAAACTATTATTTCTGGAAGTCACTGTGTGGCTTTGCCTTGCAGTGAAAGCAAAGCCTGGACTACTCCCCTTACAGAATGCCAAGGAACATTATATTTGCTTTGTAAAGAGATGTTTGTAGAGAAAGAAGTAATAAGATGCAAAGAAGTTAATTGCCCCAGTAAAATATGGACACACTTGCTTCCTAGAGGTTGCTAGAATACAAATGTAACTATCAGCACTCATTACTCAGATCAAGTTGTTTCCAAAGCAACTATGATGGTTATAAATAAAACCCCAAACTGTTCAGTTAGGAAAATGGAAAAAAAAGATAAAAATAAATGGAATTTGAACTGCTTTAGAAAGCATGAGTCTCTGCTGGAATTTGTGGAGAGAAAAGAACTAGGCACCTTGTTTAGAGATTTTGTGTGGTAAAAAATATTTCATTTCCGAGGGTGGTATCCAAGCTTACATTAAATACAAAATAAAATTGGAGTCACTTTTATACGGTAGAACCATTAAAAATTTTTAGAAAGTGGTTACTATTATATTATTCTGTATACAAAATGAAGAGTACTAATCCTATGACACATTATGTTTTTAGATACTTCCAGAGACTTTTTAGAGACTTCCAGAACAAGAACAGAATTTTGATATTTTTTCCCATTTGATACGTTAAGCAAGTTTATCGATTACGTCAGAGAAACAGCAAAAATATCTAATCTGGGTTTGCTGGTTTTGTCCAAGTTGAAGTAAAGAAGGAAAAGAGAGAGAGAGAGAGAGACAGAAAAGGCATTCAGGAGTAGAAAGGCAATGACCTAAAATACGTTTTAAAATATCTGTTCAGTAAGTTGGTGGTCTAAACAAAAAGAATATCTAAAGACACAGAAGAAGCTTTCTGACATAAATCTCCATGTGCCAATTCTATAGGAATTCTGTAGGATACGGCAAGGCAGCATTACCTTTGGCTACGTCGGTGGCCCACGTCATGATGTGATCCATGTCCATCTCCTCACTTCTGTTACTGTTGATATAATCATACAGCGACCCCAGAGAAGCATATTCTAGTTTAAAAGGACAAAGAAGTACATAATTAAAACCAAATTACATTTCAGAAATAGGATTTTATAGCTCTATTGAAAAAACATGTTAGAGACCTTAGGAAAAGACATCAAAATTATATATAACAAAGTTTCTAAAAAATTGCTGGGGACGGGCGCCAGTGGCTCATGCTTATAATCCTATCTACTCAGGAGGCTGAGATCTGAGGATCAAGGTTCAAAGTCAGCCCAGGCAGGAAAGTCTATGAAACTCTTATCTCCAATAAACCACCAGAAAACCGAAAGTGGTGCTGTGGCTCAAGTGGTAGAGTGACAGTGTTGAGCTGAAGAGCTGAGGGACAGTGCCCAGGCCCAGAGTTCAAGCCCCATGATCAACAAATATCTAAATAAATAAATAAAAATTAAAGTAAAAAATTAAAAATTGCCAGGTACTGGTAGTTCATGCCTAAAATCCTGAGACAGAGGTTTGATGCCAGCTGGGGCAGAAGAGTCTGTTAGATTTTTATCTCCAATAAATCAGCACAAAGTTGAAAGTTGGGGATGTGGTTCAAGCAGTAAAGCATCAGCCTTGAGCAAAAAAGCCAAGTGAGAGTGCAAGGCCCTTGAGTTTAAGCCCCAGAACCAGCACTACCCATCCCCCTCACCATGCCAAAAAAAAAAAAAAAAAAGTTAATGTCATCCTAGAAAAAGGTCTATCAAAGACAAGGCTGCCACAGAATGAACAGAAAACTTCAGTGGAGAATCAAAAGCCATTTATTTAGCTGAAACTGAGAAACATAAAAAGGTGTGGATTAATGTACTGGAAATAATCACAGGTATATAAATAGATATTTCTTTAAAAAGTTATTATTATGACAAATAATGTTCAATCAGAGTATATAGCCATGTCAATGAATCAAATCCTGGTTACAGAGTTTTCCAAATTTCAGGACAAAACCTCAAGAAAGTGAGAAAATTCCTTTCAAAATGGCTTTAAAGTAAAATTACATGCCATAAAATCCACCAGATCTCAGTGGTGAAATTCCAGGGCTGGGCAGTAACTACCATAACACAGTCTTAGATCTTTCTTACTATCCCTAACTCCTCCTCCCAGCGTTCCTCCCAGTCCTCACACTGGTCCTGGGAGCTGCCTTCCCTTTTTACAACTTAGCCTTTTCAGGGTGCTTCAAATGGGACCATACCAACTGTGGTCTTGGTGTCTAACTTCATTCCCTAAATGTAGTATTTTCATTGTGTATTCACATTGTGGCATGGAGCTAAACTTCATTACTTTACGTAGATGAATTTTATTCCTTTGTATGGATATACATTTACTAGCTGACAGACCTTTGGATTGTTCCAGGTTTGAGGTTATTATGAATAATGGACATTCAAGTCTGCAGGGGGAATGTGTTCATTTCTCTTGGATACACATATTACTGAGATTAGAATTGCAGGTCACAGGGCAAGTTTAGAAACTGTCAGATTGTAAAACTGTAGGTCACAGGGCAAGGTTAGAAACTATCAGCTTGCATTGCAAAGAGTCTGTATCATTTAATGATGCCAGCAGCAGTAAATGAGGGTTTCAGTCTCTCCACATCTTTGCCAACACTTGATATTAGCTTTTGCATTATGTTTTTTCTGGTGCCATAATCAATAGGGTACAATTCTAGCATATCTTGTAATCCCGTTTTAAAAAATGTAGTACCATAGTTTGAACTCATACTGGCTAGGCATGTGTTTATCTGTTAGTCATGCCACCAGATCTTCTTTGCACTAGTTTAGGTTTGTGTCTGAACTTTGGTACTCCTATATTACATTTCCTGATAGCTAAGGTGACAGGCGTACAATATCATGCCCAGCTCCTTCAGTTGATGTGGAGACTCACAAACTTCTTTGCCTGGACTGAACTGAAGCCCCAACTCCCCAATCTCAGTTTCCCATGTAACTGGATAATAGGCACATACCATCATGCCATTAATAGCTGATCATTCACAAATATTTTCCCTTGGGCTAGCCTCAAGCTTAGTTCTTTTTAGTTCTTTTTAGTTCTTTTTAAAAGACTGACTTGGTTATTTCTAGTTCTTTTTTCATTTCCATGTACAGTTTAAGATTGGCTTATAAATTTGTATGGAACTATCAACTGAGATTAACACAGCAATTATGTTGAATTTATAGATCACTTTGGGAAGAACAGTCATGACCAATAATATTCAATCTTCCAGATCATAAACATGTAATGTTTATTTATTTAGATCTTTAATTTTTCTCACCATCCTCTATGTTTAAATCTTACACTCATTTGTAAAATTCATTACTCAATTATTTCATTTTTTGAAGGCATCGTGAGTGGAGTTCTTTCTTAATTTTATCTCTAGGTTGTTCACTTCTAAAGCATTAAAAACAACTGATTTTTGATATTGCCTTTCAATCCCTGTGATTTTTAAAAATGTGTCACAGGACTGTTTTGTGTGGAATACTGAGGATACAAGTTGTCATTAAGATAGTTTTACTTTTTTCTTTCCAATATGAAGTCCTTCATTTTCTTTTTTCTGCCTAATTTGACTGGCTAGAACCTTCCACCCACTTCTGAATACATGTGGTAAGAGTAGAACCTCCCTTTCTTGTTCTCAGGCTTGGGAGAAACAGGAAGCTTTACTATTAAAAATGCTATTATCAGCTGGGTGCTGGTGGCTCAGGTCTATAATTCTAGCTCCTCAAGAAGCTGAGATCTGAGGATCACAGTTCAAAGCCAGCCCGGGCAGGAATGTTCATGATACTCTTATCTCCAATTAACCACCAGAAAACCAGAAGTGGCGGTGTGGCTCAAGTGGTAGAGCACTAGCCTTGAGCTGAAGAGCTGAGGGTCAGTGCCCAGTTCCAGAGCCACGACCAACAACAACAACAACAAAAATGGTATTCTCTGTGGAATTTTTTAGATGCTATTTCTCATGTTGGCAGAACTCTCCTTTCTATCTCTAGTCTGTTGAGATTTTTTTTTAAATTGCCGATAGGTGTTACAGTCTGTTGAATATTTTTTTCTGTGTCATGAAACATTTATATAAAGTTTTTGCCTTGTGCTTTATATTAACCAATTTCAGATGTATTCTGAACCCTGTATTCTCGGGACAAATTCCATTTGGCCATGGTAGACGACCATCTATGGCTAGATTAGATATGCTAAAGTAGTTAAGATTTTTTGCATTTTTAAATCCAAATATGAGTTTATATGTAAAGGTCATATATGAATGAGTGAACTATATATGTATAGGATGCATATATCTAATACATAACTATATAAAATATATAATATGTATGACACACACATAGAATTCACATATATTGGAGTCTGTGCAAAATCTATGCCATTTATTCCTTCAGTATTTCCATGGGCTAAGGTTTTTGCATTTATTTTTATGACTATTAGTATATGTTTTGTGTGGCTTTGATAAAGGGATAATACTGGTTTTACAGAACTCCTCTACCTTCTAAGAGCCTATGGGCAGGATTGGTATTATTTCTTTTTAAACAATATCTATTCTTACCTAGTGGCCTTACTTACAAAGTATCCTGAAGAAAAAGTATTACAAATATGTATTCTTTGTTGGGTGGTGTGTTCTGTAGTATGTGAATTAAGTATACAGTTAGTTGGTTGAGAGCATTCCTGAAGTTTCCTTGCTAATTCTGTTTACTATATCAATCATGGAAAAGACTGAAATGGATTATTGCTCAATTGTCTATTAATTCTGAATCACCTTTTAATTTAGTCAATTTTTACTTCACATATTTTATGAGTCTGTTAGATATATATATATATATATATATAAAATTGTTATAAACTCCTGATATATGAACCCCTTTATCATTATAAACAGTACCCTAACTGTTCTCTAAATTTTTTGTTTTATGTCTACTTTGTCTAGATTACTAATTACTATAGATCTCTACAGGTTACTGTTTGCATAATATTTCCTTATTTTTCCCTCTTACTTTTATCCTATTTGTGTCTTTGACTCTAAGGGAACTATCTCCTAAAGACAGTATGTAGTTAGAACTTGCTGTTAATATACAGTCATACGGTCTCTGCCTTTTGACAAGGATGTTTAGACATTCACATTTAATGTAATTATTGAAGTATTTGGCATCTATTTGTTACCTATTTCTCCCGTCCTTCTCAGTCTTCAGCTCCTCCTGCACTGCCCTCTTTTTGTATTGTATTTATTTTCTTTTTCTTGTGTGTGTGCGTGCATGTGTGCATGTGGATGTACATGCACACGTGAATGTGTGTATGGTAATATCCAGGGTTGAACACAGGGTCTTATGCTTTCAGCTTTTTTGCCCATGGCTAGTGTCTTTCCACTTAAGCCAGTCTGCTAGTCCAGTCCAGCATTTTGGCTGGTTAGTCTGAGATAGAATCTCATAGATTTTTCTGCCCAGATTGGCTTTGAACCACAATCCTCAGATTTCAGCCTTCTGAGAAGTTAGGATCAATAGTGTCACTAGTGTCCAGTTTGTGTTTAATATTTCTAGTGTATCTTTATATTTTCTTGATTACTTTTTGAGATAGGGCCTTATACTGTATCCCAGGATGGACTTAAATTTAGAATACTTATGACTCATCTTCCTATGTGTAGGAATTACAGCTGTACACAACTATGCCTGGTCTCCTTTTATATTGTACTCCTTGAATGACTTCTTTTAGCATAATCACTTCAGATTAATACTAACTTAAAATATAAGACATAAGAGGGCTGGGAAGGTGACTCAGTGGTAGAGTGCTTGCCTTGCATGCCTGAGGCCCTGGGTTCGATTCCTCAGCACCACATAAGCAAAAAGAAAAAAGCCGGAAGTGGCGCTGTGGCTCAAATGGTAGAGCGCTAGCCTTGAGCTGAAGAGCTGAGGGACAGCGCCCAGGCCCATAGTTCAGGCCCCACGACCGGACCCAAAAAAAAAAAATATATATATATATGTATATGTATATATATATATACATATATATATATATATATATATAAGACATAAGGCATTTAGATATCCTATTCTTCAATATAACTCAACTCCGTCTATCATCTTTTTTTTGGGTCCGGTCATGGGGCCTGAACTCTGGGCCTGGGTGCTGTCCCTCAGCTCTTCAGCTCAAGGCTAGCGATCTACCATTTGAGCCACAGCGCCACTTCTGGCTTTTTTCTTTTTGCTTATGTGGTGCTGAGGAATCGAACTCAGGGCCTCAGGCATGCAAGGCAAGCACTCTACCACTGAGCCACGCTTCCCAGCCCCCCCCCATCTATCATCTTTTATATTATGACATATTAAATTAGCCAACAAAAATTTGATTCTTAATTTTTTTTGTTTTCAAACATGGTATGGGGAGAGACAAGAATAAATTGAAAGTCTTTTCTATTAACCCACATTTTTACTATTTCTTATACCATATTTCTTTTAATTACCATCATTTCCTTTAGTCTGAAGGACTTCTCAATCTCCTTCTCTCTCCCTTTCTCCTTCCCTCCTTCTCTCCTTCCCACTATCCTCTCTTCCCTCTTTTTCATATAAGAGATCAAGCCTGGGATCTTCTACTTGCTCACAAAGCACATATTCTAACCTATCCACATCTGCTAGCTACAAATGATCTAATTTTCTATCCAATAATATATTTTAATTTAATTTTTAAAGATAATTTTGGATTTTTTTCTTTTAGCACTTAAAATGTCAGTTTATTTCAATCTGGTCTCCATTATTGTACAAGAGAAGTCAGCCATTGATTATATTGTTATTATATTATGTTGCTGCTTTCAAGATTTTACCTTGTCTTTATCAACAGTTTGTGGTTTGTGTATGAGGTCACATGCACTTATCCTACTTAGTGTTTGGTAGTTGTTTGTTTTTGTTTTTTGTCAGTCATGGGGCTTGAACTAAGGGCTTGGGCACTGCCCTTGAGCTCTTTTTGCTCAAGGCTATGCTCTACCACTTTGAGCCACAGCAACACTTCCAGTTTGCTGGTGGTTAACTGGACTCACAAGACTTTCCTGCCGGGTTGGCTTTGAATCACAATCTTCAGATCTCAGCCTCCTGACTAGCTAAGATTACAGGTGTGAGCTACCAGCATCTAGCTTCTGCACAGGGTTTGTTGTGCTCAGATATGCAGATTGATATATTTTACTCAATTGAGAAATGTTTTTTGGCTATTACTTATTCAAATATTTTTCTATTTTCTCCTCTCTTTCCTATTATACATTAGTTGGTATACTTAATATCCTGCTGGACTCAGGATTTTTTACTTTCCTCAAATGCTTTCTCCATTTGAATTAGATAAATTTCTATTCATTTAATTGAAGCCCCGTAAGGTTTTTCTTCTGCTCTCTGAAACTTAAGTCATTCCAGAAAATTTATGTCTAATTATTCTTTCTTATTTTCAGAATTTCTAATGAGTCCATTTTAGAAAAATAATCATTTCTGCACACTTGATGTTATCTGTTTGTCAAGTCGTGGTTTTCAGATTTTCCTTTATTTCTTTCACCATGGTTTCCTTTAGTTCTCTGAACACACTGTTTGGAAAGCTTCATCTATTAATACCCAGGGATACTATAGGCCTATTTCCATTGGCAGCTTTTAATCCTGAATGTAGTTACACATTCCTATCTCTTTACCCAGGTTTTCTTTAGTTGGACAGTGTAATAATTTATCACAGCAACTCCAGGTTCTCACTTTACCCTCCTAATGTTATTTCTGATTTTATTTGCTTGGGTGAATCTTATTAAACCTGTTTCACTTATAGTGTGTCCCTACACTGTCTCTGCTTTCAGTGTTTTATGTTTTTTCCTTTCTTCTTTTTTTTCAAATATTGTTTTTATTTATAAGCCTAGCCTTTTAGCTGCTATCTTTTATCCACAGAGGTTACTATCAGCCAATGGTTAGATAGGACTTCTGGTCAAATACCCTTGGCTGTAAATGAGTATGAAAGTAACAAAGGCACCCTCAGGGATTGGGCTGATTTTTACCTGTGTCCTGGCTTTTACTTTCCATGGACCTTTTTTTTCTCTTTAAAAAAATATATAAGCTCAAGATGTATAAGAAGTGTATGAACACTCAATATCTCTCCATTCTCTGGTTTACATATATGTAAATGTGTAAATGTAACCTCAGCGAGGCATATATTTATTCCAATCACATCTATGAGTTCAGGCTGATAAGGCTGCTGGCAGTCTCTAAGTCCCCTTACCAATGCTGTAGAGGTGGGAATAGGCACTGTTCTAGGGCAAGCACTCTTCAACTATAGTAGCAAAGATGCCAGTCCTCATAGCCTGCCCTCTCTGCTGACTGAGCCATCGTGAAAGCAGAGGAGGAATGAAAACAAACCTGGGCAAGAATATTACTGATTCTCACTACTACCCTCAATTCAGCAGGCTTTCAACCATAGACATTCCTCAAATTGCTATATATGCTTCAAAATCTGAAACATAAGGAGATTCTCATATGAGAGCCCATCTGCGAAGATGGCAGAGTCAAGACTCAGTCTCCCAACTTCCAATTCCTATTCCAATGTTCTTTCCACCATACCATTCTGATAACTGATACTTTTGAGTCCTCAGAATTGAGTGACAATAGCTCTTGACTCCAACAATGTTCTCTATTAACAAACAAACAAAAAAATCCAAGTTCAACTCAAGCCATTCAAAGTCTTCCCTCCAGGTCTCTGACATCTGACACAGATGAGGAGGTTCATACAAGGTTATCTAGGTTAAGCTGACCTTGATCACAAGGTCCATTGCCTGCCACTTCACATTAAGATTTACATGTATTCAAGAGGTAGGGTAGGTGCCACTGCTCCTAGCTTGCTTGGTCATTTCAACCCCAAACTCAACATGGTTGGCATGGATACTGCATAGAATAGGCTTTGCCCTAACACTGCAGAAAGTTCAATGAAAAAGTTTGACTAAACAAACATCTAGTTAAATCAATCAGCTGCAGGTGGTTCACACCATAATCCTAGTTACTCAGGAGGCAGGTTCAAAGCCAGCCCAGTTAGGAAAATCTCTAATACTCTTATCTCCAATTAACCACCAAAAAGCCACAAGTGGGTCTGTGACTTAAATGGTAGACCATTAGCCTTGAGCAAAAATACCCCATAAACTCAAGGATAACACCCAGGTCCTGTGTTCAAGCCCCAGGACTGGCAAAACCAACCAACCAACCAACCAACAAATCTATATTTCTAAGAATATAAATATATTAATTTAATTTAAAACATCAAAGTCTGGCTAGTAGATCTCTTTTTAATAATCAACTTCACAGGCCAATAAGAAAGCTTTAAAAGAATAATTTTATCACATCATAATTCATAACTGGTGCAGTTTAAATAATATCAGCAATTTAGCCAAGCATTGGAAGCTTACACCTATAATCCTAGATACTTAAGAGGCTGAGATCTGAGGATCATGGTTTGAAGCCAATCAGGCAAGAAAGTCTGTGAGACTCTTTTCTCCAGATTGTACCACAAGAGCCAGAAATAGAACTGTGTCTTAAGTAGTAGAATGCTATAGCCTTGATTAAAAAAAAAAAAAAAAAGCTCAAAAATAGCACTGAGGCCCTGAGTTCAAGTCCCAGGATAGGCACACACACAATATGCCAGCAATTGCCTACTTACCAGTTCTACAGGGAAACAAATACAAATCTATACTAAAGAAATGACCAATTTAACAACAACAAACAAATTGGTAGTTTCAGGTAGAAGCAGGAAGTGATGAAGAGATGCAGGAAATAAAGGACTGAGAATACTAAATAATATCAAGCTTACTCATTAAGTGACTTGGATTCTCCTTCCCTCCTTCACTTCCCCCCCTCTCTGCTGAGGTGAGTCAGATAAAATATGCTAAAAATGAATGTGTTTCACATCTGCCTCAGCACTGACAGAAGATTCTTGGAAAAAGGACTTGAGTCTCCTTTTCTATTCTTCATCCCCATTCAATAAAAACAAACAAACAAGTAGACAAAAAAACTAGAAAATTCCATGAACAACCCATGGATTTAGTTCTGCTAACATCCCCTTTTCCAAATCATTAAACCTCAAGGTAAAAGAGAAGAGAAGCAGTTTCTAATCTCATTGTTATACAGGAGCAATATCTGTCAGAGAAGAATAATACCAACCACAAATGAGGATCAGAAAACTAAATTCAGAACTAGAAAATAAACATAACAAGGAAAAACTAAAAAATGATGGACTTGGGGGAAAGAGTCATAAGATAACTAAGCCAGAGAAAGACTTAACTTTAAACTAGAAATCTGATATGAAAGATCAGATAAGGTTTCCCCTAAAATACGATCCATGAAGGGGTATTTATAGTAATTAATAAGACATAGCAGGCTTAAGACAAAAATTGCCATATCCCCCATTTCCAGTGCAGATCTAAAAAAAGGAAATGGATATGAAAGACCCCCATCTAAGAACCTACTACTAAAGACCAATGCATGTGAATGTACACACCACCAGAGTGTCAGAAAAGACATGACCATGAAACAGAGCGCCCCCGCCTTCCAGAACCTGACTACATGAAAGAGGACATTCAGGAAAAAAGCAACATGACAAAATTGTACCACTCTGTTTCTGCCACTGGCAGTTGATCATGGGGAAACCACTTAAGTTAGAGTTTCAAAAGTAAAATGTAAATGGTTTTACCTATCTCATAGTATTATTCTAAGTGTTGGGTAAGATAACTGTATATGAAAAGTTCCCAAGACAATTATTTCTACTGTGAGTGTATTGTTTATTTGTTTTCTATAAACAACATAAACTCTTACCTCTACCATGGAAGAAAATAGATTGACTATTTTAAGGGTTTTCTTGCTTGTTTTTGTTTTAATTGAAGAACCTCCATGTCAAAGAATGTAATCAAACTTATTTAATTTAAAATGAAACAAAAGTACTCATCGGATTATACAAAACAAGCATAAAATGTTAAAAGTATGTGTTCTGTGTTTTTGTGTAGAAAAATTTTATTGCACTCATTTTTGGAAAAGTATTTTCATCTGTTTAAAAACTCTGGCTCCAAATTATGTGATAAGTTAGCTGAAGGTCATTATCAGCTCAGATGACCAAACCTGAAAAATATTGTTCTCACATCAGAGACCTTGAGGAAAGAATGCTCTAATGGGATTAATATGCCTTGCAAAGAATTACAACTGGAACAGCTCAAGAAATCTTAATTTATAAAAGGTCACAGAGTGACAAAAAACATCTCACAGTTCAAGTAATTAAATGAAATTTTAGTTAAACGACACCTTTAAATATTGGCATTGCAGCTGCAAGTGCATTTAAATAGCATTTACACAGATATAATTAGCACAATTAAATATGGGTAGAAGTGGAAACACCATTCTTAATTATATTGATATAATCAGTTTTATTAATGCATTATGGCAACAAAAGTGACATCTGACAGTAGCACACAATTCATGACTGAACCTGATATTAAGCATTTTAGCATATTAAGGAATCTAAAGCTAGGTAATTGGGGAAAGAAAGAAGGCAAATCATGAGTTCGTACCTGTGACGATGCCATAGTTGGGAGGTTCAAGAATTACTCCATAAAACTGGATGATGTTTCTGTGACTGAGGACACTCAGTATTTCTGCCTGTACAAAACCAAATGCAAAACTGCATAAAACTTTACACTTTTAATAGTCATATTAAACAGGCTTTCTAGTTTCTGTTTTCTTTCACTTACATTCATAAGGATATATATGCACTCAACAACTATGTGATGCTGATAAAACTGTCTGCAACAGCATCTCTGAAAGTTCACATTTTTCTACATAGTACTTTCTGCATAGTACCTGTCTTATGAGGCTGAAACAAGTTTGAATTTCTGTTGGCTGAGCCAAAATTAAGGTAAGGATTTTCAAATATTAATGAAACACATTAACATAATACCCACATATAATTTATCTAATAAGTCATCCATAATATATTGATCTGTTTCTATATACATGGTAACTATAGAATGGCAGATTCCTGGGCCATGTAATAGGAAGCCCTATAATATACTTTTGAATACATTAATATTAAAAAGTGATTTAAAGAATAGCATGAAAAAATAAGGTATATTTAGTAAACGTAATTTTTACATGAACACAGAGATAGCACAGTGTAAATCTATAAAGATACTCTTCTCTAGATAAATCACATAGATTTATTAAAATTTTATTACTTTTAGAGATAAAATATAGCTATGAACTATAAACACATAGTATAAAATCATGTATGTTAAATAGAAAAGGTTTAATATTGTAAGCGAAAGACATATTATTGGCAGTAAAATAGATTATATATAATTTTTACTATTTTTAAGTATGGCATAAAGGAGTATCAACTCAACATGTCAGTTTTTAAGTACTATTCCCTTCATCTCCTGTCTCTCCCAACCGCACCCATCCCCTCAAGTTACCGATGCCATTTTCATATATATGTTGAATATCATGACTATATTCACTCATGCTTAAAATATAGTTTTAACTCCTTGCTCCAGAAAGGGGAATCATTAAGAATACCAGTAATTAAGACAAGGAGGAAGGCATGGTCAGAAAGAGGACACAACTCTGTTATGAATTATTATTTGCCATACATGTTTTTCCACAGGTCAAGATTTGAGATTTCTTTTTTTGTTTGTTTTTTGTTTTGTTTTGTTTTGTCGGTCATGGGGCTTGAACTCTGGGCCTGGGCGCTGTCCCTCAGCTCTTCAGCTCAAGGCAAGCGCTCTACCGCTTGAGCCACAGAGCTACTTGCCACTTCCGGTTTTCTAGTGTTACTGGAGATAAGAGTCTCATGGACTTTCCTGTCCGGGCTGGCTTTGAACAGTGATCCTCAGATCTCAGCCTCCTGAGTAGCTAGGATTATAGGCATGAGCCACCAGCGCCCAGCTAAGATTTGAGATTTCGTTAAAGACACTCTCTATGAACCTAGTTTTGAAGGTGATGTAACTAGGTAGAAAATAGATCTAAGGATCAGCATGGGGTTCATATGGGAACTAGGGAAAGAGAAATCATCAGTGATCAGATGAGACACTATCAAAATTGATTTGACAGAATTTACTATTAGTAAAATAGGTGTTGAATGGCACCATCTCTGCCTAATCAAATTATTCCTGGACAGGACAGTGCAAACTAGGTAGAGGCTAAGTCTACCAAGTAATCACCACTGTTCAGTTTCTCTCACAGAAGGAAAACACATCAATTACACAACAGAACTACTTATCTGCATGGCCATTTTAATTCTCAGTATAAAAGGTGCTTTGGCTACCAATGGTGGCTCCCACTATAATTCTGGCTAGACAGGAGGCTAAGATCTGAGGATCTTGGTTCAGAGCTGGCTTGGGAATGGAGGAAAGTCCATGAGATTCTTATCTCCAATTAACTGCTCCAAAGCAGGAAGTTGACTGTGGCACAAGTGGCTAGCCTTGAGCACAAAAGTGCAGGGACAGCACCCAGGCTGAGTTCATCTTGTCCCAGTGCTAGTGCACATGTTGCACGCATGCATGTGTGCACATACACAAAGAAGCTTTGTTGTAAAAATAAGGTCCTTGTGTTTTGTTGTTGCTGTTGTTGTTGTTTTTTGTTGGTCGTGGGGCTTGAACTCTGGGCCTGGGCGCTGTCTCCGAGCTCTTCAGCTCATGGCTAGTGTGCTACCTCTTGAGCCATAGTGCCACTTCTACTTTTCGGAGTGGCTTATTAGAGATAAGAGTCTCATGGACTTTCCTGCCCGGGCTGGCTTTGAATCGCGATCCTCAGATCTCAGCCTCCTGAGTAGCTAGGATTATAAGCGTGAGCCACTGGCACCCGGCTCTTGTGAAGTTTTGAAATTATCCTATTACTCTATTTTTAAGGGGCAGCTAACTGAGTAAAGCATTAGAATTCAAGGTGAGAAAAGCAGGAGAGTTAATGTTTGTACCAGACTTCATCGAACTAAGGAGCAACAAAATGGCAGAGGACACAGATTTGCTCCTATATTCATTCTGTTCTTTTACACTTGGAAGGTCAATTTAGGATTTCCTTAGAATGACAGTCAGTCAACTAACTATACAACTACAACAAAAGTCATATTTGAATTTATTTATTTACCAGCTCATTAATGAGGATTTGGAAGGCAATTCTTGGCCTCTGGTAGGCTCAACTGTCCAAGACAAACCAAGGAACCCCGTTTCTCAAGATCTTTTTCCTGCTGCACATGCTTCCAGCAAGTCCTTGCCCTCAGCATCAGAATACTTCACATTAAGAACACAGAGCTTTTCAAGTCTTAACTTTTCCAATCAGTTTTCTTTCCCAATGCATCTTGTCATGTCTTTCCAGAAGCACCTCTGCAGGTGAACAAGGCTTGTTTCAAGCCTTACCTGTTCTTCTTGAATGCTTCTGCAGATGCTCCTCCAGAAGTACTGAGAGATGTAGCCTGATTCTCAGCAGAAGGGCTGCATGTCACCCAGACTGCTCATGAACTAGATGTGCTATAAAACTTAATGTTAGCTGGTGGCTTATACCTCTAAATTCTAGCTACTCAGGAGGCTGAGATCTGACCATCACAATTTGAAGCCAGCCAGGGTAGGAAAAATCTGTGACACTTTTACCTCCAATTAACCATCAAAAAGCCAGAAGTGAAACTGTGTGGCTCAAGTGGTAGAGTGCCACCCTAGGGCAAAAGAGCTAAGGGACAACCTAGGCCCTGAGTTCAAACCCAATACCTGAATTCAAGCTCAATTTACCAACACACACACACACACACACACACACACACACACACACACACACACACACACACACAGTGTGTCATGGCTAGGGATGTTTTCCTAAAATAAAGCTTTTGGAGAAGTTGTTACAAGAACAACTTGGGCTGGGAAGGTAGCTCAAGTGGTAGAATGCTACCCTTGAGCTGAAGAGCTGAGGGACAGCGCCCAGGCCCAGAGTTCAGGCCCCACGACCAGACCCCCCCCCTCCCCCAAAAAAAGAACAACTTAAAAAGCAGGCTTGCTTGGGCCAGGAGCTGGTGGCTTACACCTGTAATCCTAGCTACTCAGGAGGCTAAGATCTGAGGATAGTAGCCAGCCCAGACAGGAGAGTCTGTGAGACTCTTATCTTCGATTAACCACCACCACCAACTACAACAAAAAAGCCAGAGGTGGAGCTGTCACTCAAGTGGCAGAGTACAAGCTTTGAGTTAAAACAACAACAACAACTCAGGGATTGAGTTCAAGCCCCAAGACCAGCACCAAAAAAGGGGTGGGGGGAAAGGAAGACTCAGAAGATTTTCAAACCTGTATTTAATCACCAGAGTGTCATACACAGGTCATGCTCTTGGAGTCATTTGGAGTTTAATGAGACCTGTTTAGTATCACATGATAAGCAACAAACCTCATAATTCTATATGCTCTTTTTGAAATGATGCTCTGCAGAATTTCAGAGAAATAAGGATAAATGAACTGAATTCAGATCCCATCACAGAACACAGCCTATCTTGCTAATGATGCTTGACATTTTTAAAGAAGGAAGCTGGTTACAAATGTTAAGAAGAGAATGTAGACCGGTTATTCTGTTCATGCTTCTTGAAAAGTGACATGGAGTCATGTGGAACTTTAATCATTAGGGCTGGGAAGTCTCTGGTTGCACAATGGTTTTGCTGAGTGGGATATCACTGCAAACTCACCACATGGGGAGGGGCCTGGACTCCCTCCAGCCATCATGCTGCTCCCCCAATCAGGTCAGACTGAGTCAGACTAAAGATAGACCAGCTTAACATAGAAGATGGCTTTTGAGGGGCTGGGAAGGTGGCTCAGTGGTAGAGCGCTTGCCTTGCATGCATAAGGCCCTGGGTTCGATTCCTCAGCACCATATAAGCAAAAAGAAAAAAGCCGGAAGTGGAGCTGTGGCTCAAGTGGTAGAGCGCTAACCTTGAGCTGAAGAGCTGAGGGACAGCGCCCAGGCCCAGAGTTCTGGCCCCACAACCGGACCCAAAAAAAAAAAGATGGCTTTTGACCTAAATGTAGAATATGGCTTTCTACTAAATAATTTATATACCTTAGTCAAAGAGATGGATGCTTTGTGCTCAATCATACAAAACGAACTTCCTGAAATCATCAAACAAGGGTTTACCTATGAACTAATGAAGGCCTAGATCCTCAAAAAAAAAAAAAAAAAAAAGAGTAGCAATATAATAATTTAACCAAACACTAAACTAGGTGAATACAAATTGAATCCTCATTCCAAATTGGATGTCTTTAAAGCTACTCGTTGTTCTGGACCTGGCTCTTGGCCTAGAAAATGATAGATGAACAGGTATCTTCTAGAGTGCTTCTTTTTTTTTTTTTTTTTTTTTTTTTTTGTGAAAATACCGTACAGAGGGGTTACAATTAAATGAGCAAGGTAATGAGTACATTTCTTATCAAGCATTGTTGCCTCCTCCTTTGTTTCCCCTTAATATCCTTTTCCATCTCCCCCCTTTCCTCCGTCCTCCCCCCCCCCGCCCGCCTGCGCCAAAGTTGTAAAGTTCGTTTTTTGACATAACATCTTGTACATCTCATTGTTGCAATGGGTCCACCTTCCCCTCTTCTAGATTTCTTCATGCTTTAAATTTCTGTTCATTTATGTCTTAAAAAATAATATATTGTTATGTATACATTATATTGTATCCAATAGATTGAACTGAGGCAGTTCACCATGGTATATTAGGACATCCTTTGTAGCTCAACTGACTTTGGCAGGAGTCTTAGCTGCTTACAAGCAAAGGGAAAGGCTAAGTCCTCAGCTTGGGCACTACCTGGCAGGTGGTGGAAACCATTAAGAAGCAGGGCCTTTGAGAGATCTTTAGGAGATTGGAAGCATACCTCTGAAAGGGCAAATAGGACCCCAGCCTCAACCTCTTCCTCTCTTTTGCATCCAGCCATGAAGTAAACAGGCTTCCTCTAACATAGTTTCCTGCCATGCTGTACAGGTGGCACCACACACCCATAGCAATGGAGTCAGATCAGTTACAGACTGACAACTCTCAAACTGTAAGCCAAAGTAACCGGTCCTTGTTTTTAACTTGAGTTATGCCATGAGTTCATTACAGTCACAGAAAGCTAAGTCACACATGGACCTCGAAGAAGTTAACCTCTCTGAATCTCAGTTTTCTCACCTGCAACACAGGGGCAGTAACCGATCCCAATGCTCAGCAATGCCAGGTGCTCAACTGATGCCAGTCACTTATCTGATATCTTACTCCTTCCTACAGAATGCATTTATGGTTCAATCAAACTAGCCTTCTGTAAAATTTATCTCAATTCTAGCAGTAGATTCCATATAGATAGATAGATAGATAGATAGATAGATAGATAGATAGATAGACAGACAGACAGACAGACAGATATAGATAGATAGATAGATAGATAGATAGATAGATAGATAGATAGATAGATAGATAGATACAGATAGGTTTATATAGATATATCTAATATATCTAATTTAAAAACTACCTTGCACAAAGAGATGTCAATCTGCAGACATTTTTATACTAATACTAATTTTTGAAAAGCCTATTATGACTAGGCACTAAGCATTTTATGAAACATGGACTTTAATTTCATAACAAACTGCAGACTAGGCCAGGTATGGTGGCACATGCCAGGAATCCTAGCACTTAAGGACTTTGAATTCAAGGCTACCACAAGCTACACAGCAAGATGCTTCACTAACTAACAAAAACCACAGGCTTGAATCAATTAATATCACACTTGCATAAGAAAAGAAATCCAGGTAAAGAGAACATTTAAAACTTGCCTAAGGAGCTCAACATCCCTAGCCATAAAAGAAATGCAAATCAAAACAACATTGAGATACCACCTCACCCCAGTTAGAATGGCAAAAATCAAGAACTCTAACAACAACAGATGCTGGAGGGGATGTGGACAGAAGGGAACCTTACTTCATTGTTGGTGGGAATGTAAACTTGTTCAACCACTTTGGAAAGCAGTATGGAAGTTCCTAAGGAGACTCCACATAGAGCTCCCCTATAACCCAGCAATCCCACTTTTGGGCATTTACCCAAATGTTTACAAACAAGACCACATTAAAGCTACCAGCACAACTATGTTTATTGCAGCATTATTTACCATAGCTAAGATATGGAACCAACCCAGATGCCCTTCAGTAGATGAATGGATCAAGAAAATGTGGTATATATACACAATGGAATTCTATGCCTCCATCAGAAAGAATGACATTGCCCCATTTGTTAGGAAATGGAAAAACTTGGAAAAAATTATATTAAGTGAAGTAAGCCAGGCCCAAGAAACACAGGTCCCATGGTTTCCCTTATTTGCAATATCTAGTATATGTATGAGTCAAGCGGAAAAGGTCAGATAATGTGATGTTAGGAAAATGAACCCTTAGATATGTATTTTAATGTTTTTTTCTTTCATGCATGTGTTTCTAACGCATTTATAAGATTATTTCTTTGTTGCTTTGTAATTCCCTCCCCCACAGTATAACCCCCGCTTTCACTATATTTGATGTCAGTATAACTTGTGGAGGAGATGGGGAAAAACAAGTCGTTTAAGGATTCAGGTGGACCTGTTGCAACAATGAGAAGTACAAGTTGTCATGTCAAAAACGAGCTTTACAATGTCTGTGCGGGGGGGGGGGGAGGATTGGGGGGGGAGGCTGGGAAGGGATGTGAAGGGTAAACAAAGGAGGAGGCTGCAATGCTTGGTAAGAAATGTATGCATTATCCTGCCCATGTAATTGTAACCCCTCTGTATAGTATGTTCACAAATAAAATAAAATAAAATTAAAATTAAAAAAAAAACTTGTCTAAGGATACATCAAATGGCAAAGCCAAGTCTGATGCCAAAGCCATGATTATAATCACCAAACTATACCACTTTACTTCATTAATCTAATTTGAGAACATATGGAACATTAGCTTGTTGGACATTGACATATGACAAGAGGCCTAGAAATTCCCAAAGGTCTCTCTAGTCAGTTACAGAACTGTGTGGGCAACGTCCTTGTAACTCATTCTCAGGGTCTCAGTCACTGTCTCCACTTAACATTGCCATGTGTCCTGCTATTCTTCCATGCAAATCAGGTCAACAAGCAAAAATGAATTTTTCTCAGGCACTGGGACTTCAGGCCAAATTTATAGCTAATAAAACCAGTTAATTGCACAGCATGAGGCACCCTCTCTCTCTGCAAAAATTACATGGTAAGAATTTTGAGCAACTCTCACAATCTGATTAGCTAAGTGCTTTATAATATTACTCTACAGTGCAACAGAGTTTGATTATTTACATCCCATAAGAGAAATGTTTGCCACATTTATTATGGAAATCTACAAAATCATTTACAAGAGTTTAGGCATATTTAATTTTAAAATAGTCTGAAAAGTCCTTTAACATCTTTTACACCCCAATTAAATAGAATCTTGAATACTTGAATTCTTTTCAGCTAAGCTAATAGAGATTTTACTATTTGGGGGTTCTGTTGGCATATTCAAATATTGTTTGGGGGTTTACTGAGAAGGAGGAGGAGGAGGGAGGGAGAGAGAAAAGGAAAGGAAAAGAGGAAGCCCTGGAGGGGAGGAGGAGAAAGCAGCAGCAAACTCTATCAACTACATAGCACAGATAATTTGGAACATAGAACTTGGAGAATGAGGGATTTAAATCTTCCAATTTTTGTCTTTGTGGTCCCAGTTACAAGCCCATCTTAATGGAACTCCACTCTTAACAGCCAGAGATCACTTCTCTAGGAGCTTGATGAAAAGACAGCCTCCATTTAACTAAAGCCTCTAATATACCAGTAAACAGCCACCAACTTTCTTCTTACAAACCTTCATGCTGAAACCATGCAGACAGAATAATTTTTACATTAGCCCCAGTTTTTCAAAGCTTGAAATTCTAGTTCTTATCATTTTCCTTGACATATCTTATTTTTAGTCTTGGTTATGTTACCCAGGCAAAGAAAGATATCTGTCATTATGAAGACATACTCACATAACTGGTATTAGGTTAAATCACTAGGCTGAATGTAGCTCTTGTCAAAACCATCTTTAGCTGGGTTCAGGTGGCTAATCCTAGCTACTCAAGGTGGCTGAATGCTGAGGATCATGATTCAAAGCCAGCCCAGATAGGAAAGTCCTTGAGAAACTTATCTTCAATTAATAGAGTGCCAGCCTTGAGGGAAAAAAATTGGTGACAGCACAAGGACCTGAGTTCAAGCCCCAGGACTGGCACCACAAACAAAACACCTACTATCATTATTTCCTCCCATCTAAATGAAAAGACAATGATATTCTTAAATTCAGTCACATGAAAAGTTAAACCTTTAAGTATAATGGTCTTAGTAAAAAAGAATATTTATGATGTTTCCCAAACAACTGATTTGTTTTTATTCCACTGCTTCAGTGGTTACTTTAGCAAACTACTGTATTATGTTGTTCAAGTTGGTTGCTAGCAAAGTTAGACCCAACTTTGTTGCCTTCATGCAGAGAGTATACCAAGGCTCCTGGGTATGTATTTACTACATACACACGATTGAAGAGTCTCTGTAATACCTTATTGGGCTGCCTATGGATCTCAAGAAACAAGGTCTATTCTACATGTAACCAAATATAACCTGGTGATGACTGATGTGATGTACCAGACTGCACCAGAGCAACATTCTGTAACCTGAGACACTAACAAAAAGCACACAAGGTTATTGCTGACCTGAGCTGAGGCAGAATAATGGCCCAACAATGAGCCCAAAGATAAAGAAGAAAACAAATTAGAACAGTAGTCTGCTTTCTAGGAGACAAAAGAGAGTAGATGATGAAGTATGGCAATAAAGATTGGGTTAGTCTTTAGAAAGGCATATAAAAATCAGCTATATATGAGCCTAACCACATAGTTTCACTACTATAACTCTTTTGCAGTCAAACACTGTAGGAACTCTTGAGTTTCAGAAGTTGCAAGCCAAGCCCAGGCTTACTCATACCCTTTAATAGCTATCCTGTATGGAATACTTCTTATAGATCAACACTGTCTCATCACTTTATATACTAACTCATTCAGTCCTTAAAGCATGTATCAGAATTATCCCTGGTCTATCTCTTGAGAAACTGAGGAACAGAGAAGTTAAGGAACTTGCCCATGGTCAGACAGCAAGAAGCAATGAGGGCAAGATTCAGATGAGACAATCTGATTGCAAAACCTATGATTTTAATCACAAAAATATGACTAGAAAGTCTACGGCCATATAGTGTATACACCTACATATTTCTATAATATTAAATGTGAATAAACACACTCTTCTGTGACAAAATTTACAATTGGGATTTTGTGTATACTAAATGTTTTAGAGTGGGAGGCAGTGGCTCACACCTATAATCCTATCTACTCAGAAAACTGAGATCTGAGGATTGCTGTTCAAAGCCAGCCACAGCAGGAAAGTCCATGAAATGCCCATCTCCAATTAAGCACACATATAATAAATAAATAAATAAATAAATATCTTGAAGTGAAGCTTTGGCTCAAGTGGTAGAGAGCTAGCCTTGTGCCAAAAAGTTCAGATACAGCGTCATGTCCTGAGGTCAAGCCCCAGGACTAGATAGATAGATAGATAGATAGATAGATAGATAGATAGATAGATAGATACTTTAGCACATTTGTTTGATCTGAAAATGGAAAACAACTCCAAACTCCGAATCAAGAGACTTCCTAAGTTCTAGTCTTGGTTTTGCTACTTGATAGCTATAGGATTTGAGGCCTTAAAATGCCCACATGTGGGGTAAAGAGGAGGGACTGGATAATCTAACATCTCTCTAACACTAATATTCTGCTTTCAATCTGACTAACTGCTATGGATTATGAGCAGCCATAGGTGTCTTTTAGAAGCTCTCCAGCTGAGTACAGTGTGCAGCCAGGATGCAGAGCCACTGGTCACAAGCTAAGGAGTAGCCTAGTTGCTTTAGTCAGAAAACCCTGGAGCTGAATTGAGCCAAGTGGCATTGCAGGTCTCTTTGTGTTACCAAGCTTGCTCTTTGTGAGACAAGAAAACCAGCAACAGCTGAAAACAGTTGCACAAACCAAAATCACATATGCATCTCACATAGGCAAATCCTTTCCCTCATACATGCTAGCTGCTAGCAACTGTACCTAGTGAGCAGAGAGAATTTTTAAAAGATGCACAGAACTCAAGATAGGTATCCAGGACACCATCCAGAACTATTTTGTGCTTGAAAACAGCTCCACAGACTCACGCCCCAGTGTAGTGAAACCTGAAGAAGGAAGAGGCCAAAACAGATCTGTGCAGGGCACTGACCACAAGCCAAAGACTAGCTTCAGAAAACAGTCAGGCCATGGCAGCATCAGCCTGCTCAGGTCATACCACAACCAGCAAAACAACAACAACAACAACAACAACAAAAAAAAAAAACTAAAGTCTTCTCATGACCACTATTTGTAAAGTCTGATTCTGCCAATTTCTAAGTCAGTCAGTTTGTCGTCTGTCTGTCTGTCTCTCCCTCTCTTTCTGTACTGGAGTTTGAAGTCAGGGCATCATACTATGCTATGCAGTCAATATATCACTTGATATGCTTCTCAGCCCTTTATTTTGTTTAAGCTATTTTTTAGGTAGAGTCTCATGCATTTTGCCCTATTCTGGCCTGAGGCCGTGCAATCCTACTTGTCACAACTTCCCATTTAGCATGGATGACAAGTATATACCAACATGCCCAGATTGTTGGTTGAGATGGTGTCTAGTGTAACTTTTTGCTTGAGCTGGTCTTGAACCATCATTATCCCAATCCTTGCCTTCTAAATTTCTGGGCTTATAGGTGGGTGTCTATGCATCTGACCAGTCAGTCACATAAAAGTCACCTTCCTATCTGAAAAATAAATTGCTAAGTTGTGAGAAAGGGCACTTTCCCTTATGCAGACTAGTGAATCTGGCTTGCCTTCATTAGCCTCACAGCTTGTGCAATTGCAGAGCAAGTCTGAATCTTACAGGGTACTCCCTACTGAATCTCAAGTCTCAGGAGACCTCCCCCTCCTCCCACACTGTACTTCCATCACTCATCGTATGTTCTCTGTGAGCCCCTAAGTGGGGTTTCATCAATGGACCCCTCAATATATAGTGTATTATCCATGCTAATGTATGAGGACCACTGAGTCCTGGGCAATGGGAAACACGTTGAGTGTTCTTGCCAGCCTGACATGGGTCTATCGGGTAAGAAGAGACTTGGAAATGCTAATCACCTGTATTTGATCATTGGGTATAAGGAAGTACTATACTGTACCTCATAAATAGGTTCAATTTGAAAAGTTTTTTGAATCTTTCTATTTTTTAAAAGAAGATAAAGTATTATCCATCCCTCAAACCTCAGGGAGGATGTAGTGTGCTCCCTCAAAGGCAGTACTAAGTACAGCACTCTCACTAGCACTGAACATAGCATTCTCATTACAGTAGTGAACTACATTCTCACTGAGTCAGTACAAAACACAACACTCTTAGGCAGTACTGAACACAGCACTCTCAGTATGGCAGTACTGAATATAGACACAGACACTTCTTACAGTCACTACTGAGCAAGGCTTGAGGTCTTTTGTAAACATTAGAGATCTGGAGAATGAGGATAATAAAATAATTGCTTTAACTAGACTAGAAGTTTTCTTTTTTTAAAAAAAAACTGACCTCTTTATTTTGGATTAATTTTCAATTTAGAGGAGAATTCAATAGACTTCCCATCTCTTCATCACCCCATTTCCCACAGTGTCCACATCTCCCATTATACTGGAACACTAAGTGAAAGAGACTTGATTTACTCAGTTTCTCCTCGAGCATTGTCCTCTCTGTGTCCCAGGATCCAATCCAGGATACCAACACCATCTCCTCTCTCCAGTTTCCCCTTGTCTCATAATCACAAGAATAAAAAATATATACTGGGACATGATAAACTGTACAGGTCTCTAGGTATTCACACACAGTGAGACCAAAGGAGGATATTCTTAGGAAAGGAACACAAAGGCACAGTATCTAAGTACATCTGATATATATAATTTATTGAAATGAACTCCACATGGAAGCAAGAAGTTTGTTTCTTTTTTGCTCTTTTTTGTTTTCTTTCCTCCCCTTTTGTTCTGTTTGTTCATGTATATGTCTTTGGGAAGGTAAGAAGAGCACAGAAACAGTGGCACAAGGGTGAATAAATGGAGCAGAGGTATTCACTAGACACTATGTTGAAAATGAACTATACACCTGGTAGGTGGGGACATGAGGGAAAAACTGGAAGAGAACAAGGGACGGAGTGACTGTGCTCATTGTATACATTTAGAATAGCAATTTTTTAAAAAGAGTAAATAAGTGTAAAACCATTTTTGAAAATTTAAAAACAACTATAGGAATACAATTTATTATTGTTAAGCATTAAAAGAGTTGGAAAGTGAAAAGTAGCAGAAAATTGGCACATATTAAGTTCCCAATTACTGGTTAGCATTATCATTATAAATATTTGTATTTCCCCCCCCCCCCCCCGCTACATTGTGATGGATTGTATGTGTCTTCAACAGCTGTTTGGAGTTCAGACTTCCTTCTCTGGCTACCGATGTTACTTTCTGTATAAGGAGACAGCCTCGGGGAAGCATCCTGCTCAATGGGTTTGAGCAGGAAAGACCAGAGGCACAGAAAAACAGAGGTGCTCATGAAACCTCAGAGCTACACAGGTTTTACTTCATCCCCAAATGCCAATCTTCAGCCAGGTGCCAGTGGCTCACACCTGTAATCCTAGCTACTCAAGAGGCTGAGATCTGAGGATCATAGTTCAAAGTCAGACTCAGGCCCTTTTGGTAAACCACAAAACCAAGAAGGGACATGACAGACCAGTAGAGGACCCAGGCATCTCCTGTGATTCGATCTGCATGCAGCTTCCAAGCACCAAAAAGAGGAGGTTTTACAAAGGATGAGTAGGGGTCAGGTAACAGAGCCATGAACTGGCCAGGAAAAAGCTCTTCCACCACCCGTGCCACTCACAGCACACATCCAAATATCAGAATGACGGGCTCCAAGTGGCTTCATCACAGTAAAATAAAGGGAAAGCTTGGCAGCCCGAGCTGCTCTGGATGCCACTATACATCCTGCCTCTTGTAACAGAAAATTTAACCAGAAAGTACTTCAAAATGTTTATAACCCAAGAACCTGGAAGATACAATCATGTTTTAGTAGAAAGGCCAACATGTCCACTTAAGGA